>NW_004955481.1:2027320-2038586 GCF_000276665.1 Chinchilla lanigera
CAAAATACAGCTGCCTCACACCTCAGCTATCGCTGGCACCTTCTCAGATCTCTTCCTGACCCCCTCCACTCTGTCCTCACTGTCATCACAGTGCTTGTCAAAATGTCAGCCTTGCCACTGAACAACTCCACCTGAACTCTCCCCAGTGACTTCCTATTACTCTTAGCACAAAGCCGAAATCTCTACCTTACCCAGCTGGCACCTCCACACTCCCCTAGGGGCCTGCAGGCACCTCAATACTTCTGTGTGGCAAATGGTTCCCTGAACCCTCTCCCCACAACTCCTTTTGCCTAATTAACTCTGTTCAAAAACCTTTTTTAAAATTAGCATTGAGATATAATTCACAAACCATAAAGCTCGCCCCTGTAAAGTTTACAATTCAGGGACTGGGGGTTTAGCTTGGGGCTGGGGGTTTAGCTCAGCAGCACAGCGCCTGCCTGGCAAGCGCCTGCCTGGCAAGCGCAAGGTCGTGAGTTCGATTCCAGAAAAAAACCAAAAACCAAAAACAAAAACAAAAAAAGTTTACAGTTCAGTGGATTTTAGTCTATTCATAGAGTTCTGCAACCATTACCACTGTCAAATTCCAGAACATTTTCATCACCCCAGAAAGAACCCCATTAGCAGTCACCTGCATCCCTCCTTTCTCCACAGCTCCTGGAAACCGATGCTCTACTTGTCATATGGATTTGCATATTCTGGACATTGCATATAAATGGAATCAAACAACACATGACCTTTTTTATTCATCATTTCATTTTTTTGTTGTTGTTCTAACCTTTACCATTCCTTTCCTTCTGCTTGCTCTGGATTTAGTTTGCTGTTCTTTTTCTGGTTTCTTAAGGTGGAGGATTATTGATTTGAGGTCTTTCTTCTTTTTTAATATAGACATTTGCAGCTACAAATGTTCCCATTTTGGCATGTTATATCCTCACTTTCATTCATCTCAAAGTACTTTCTGATTTCTTCTTTGACCCACTGGTTATTTAAGAGTGTGTTTACTTTCCACATATTTATTAATTCCACAAAATTCCTTTAGTTTTGATTTCTAACTTTCATTCCACTACAGTCAGAAAACATACTTGGTACTTCAGTCCTTTCAAATTTATTGAGACTTGCGCATGCCTGGCAAGCACAACGTCATGAGTTCGATTCCTGGTACCAGAAGAAAACACAAACAAACAACCATCAGAATACTGGGGCTAGGGATTTAGCTCAGCGGCACAGCGCCTGCCTGGCAAGTGCAACATCATGAGTTTGATTCCCGGTACAAGAAGAAAAAAAACAGAAAAATTTATCGAGACTTGTTTTATGGCCTAAAATATGGTCTCTCCTGGAAAATACTTCATGTGCACTTCAGAAGAATTGGATATTGTTGGGCAGAGTATTCTACAGATGTCTAGCAAGTCTCACTGGTTTATAGTGCTTTTCAAGTCTTTGAATTCCTTGGTGATCCTCTACTTGCTCTACCCCTTATTATAAGTAAATCTGCAAATATTGTTGAATTGTCTATTTCTCGCTTCATTTCTGCTAATTTTGCTTCATATGTTTTGGAGGCCTGTTTTTAGGTGCATATATATTTATAATTGTTATGGTTTCTGGCAGATTGACTCTTTTATCATTACAAAATACTCTTACTTATCTTCAGTAATAACTTTTGTCCAAAGTCCATTCTGTCATATTTTATAAGCACTTCAGCTCTCTTTCAGTTACTGCTTGCATAACATACCTATCGGGGGAGTCAATGGCAATGGGTTTTTACTGTAACACACTTTTTAAATTTAAACACTCACCATATGTTTTGTTCACACCTTGTATAATCATGTGTTGTACAATGATGTTTTGGTCAACAATGAACCAAATATACAACAGTTGTCCCATGTGATTATATCACTGAGCAATATTAAAGCCATCTTAGTTTGTGTAAGAACACTGATATTTGTACAACGACAGAATTACCAAAAAGTATTTCTCAGAACATGTATTCATCATTAAGCAATGCCTGACTACTCTTTCCTCCCCTCTTTTTTGTGCTAGTACTGTCATACAAATTATACTTGCACATTTCAAGTCTATAAGCACAGTTTATAATCATTGTTTTACACAGTTGTCTTTTTAGTCACATAGGAGAAAAAATTATAAATAAAATACATTTGTACTTCTTTATTTCTTCATGTGGATTTGAGTCACTTTCCAGGATCCTTTTATTCCAGCCTGAAAGACTTCTTTTAGTATTTCTTATATGGCATGTCTACTAGTGACATATTTTCTCAGTTTTTATTTATCTGGGATATCTTAATTTCACCTTCATTTTTGAAGGATAGTTTCTCTGGGTATAGAAATCTACATGGTTGACAGCCTGTTTCTTTTAGCACTCTGACTTTGTCACCCCTGCCTTTGGCTTCCATACTTTCTGATGCGAAGTCAGCAGCAGGTTAAACTTGTTAAGGATCTCTCACCCTAATCATTAAGGAATTCTAACCCTTCATTTCTGAGCTCTAACATCTCTTCCTCCCTGAACAAAGTCAGGCTCTTTGGTACCTATGCTCTCATGCTCTGCAATTCTCCTTTGCACTGATTTTTACAAACGCAATTAAATAATTAATAATAACTAATAGCTCTTTAGTGTGTTCTACCATTATCAGAATATAAGTTCCATAAGACAAAAACCAGGCCTGCTTCTCAGAAGTAGCATAGTGCCTGCCATGCTCTAGACTTTGGATAAACATTTACTGACTAAATCAATGAATCATCCTAAAGGGGGCTGAATTACTGCTTCCAACTTCTCACTCCTTGCATCTGCATTAAATAGCCACACAGTAGCCTTCAGGTGAGAAACTTACTTCCTTGTCCCTTGGCTTGGGTTTGGCTGTGACTTGTTTTAGCTATAGGGACATTCATTGATACGGGATGTGATAAAAGGCTTGACATGTGCTTGTGCCATTAAGCTAGCTCTCTTGCACTCCTGCCCATCACCCTGAGACAAATGTGGTGGTCACTGGTCTGAGTGAGATTAGAGACACACTGAATAGAACTAAATCCAATTCACAGTGTGAAGCCAACCCATTCCCAGTGAGAAAAGCCCAGATCAGGGAAACCTTGCTCAACCCACAGATCTGTAAGAGAGAAATAAATACTGCCATATGCCAGCGGGTTTCAGGGTGGTTTGTTATGTTACAATATTGTGGCAATAGATGAGTAAGACATATGCATTGGCAAGTTTGAAGAATGGGAGAAGTCCTGGGGAAGGTTTTCCATGTGGTCCTTCATATGGCCCACTGTTGGGTCCAGATGGATTCTCTGGGCAGTTCTACGCCCTTGCGCCTGAACCTCTGAGAGGCAGCTTACCTTGCTCTCTGCCATTCTGCGCTCTCTGCACACTCCCCTCGCCATCTAGTTGGAGCATCTACTTGGAGCTCCTTCCTACTTGCCTTCACTTGCCATCCAACCTCCAGGTGTCCCTGAACTCAATACTGACACCCAGGGGCCGTGTTCTACACCTATTAGCAGAGCTCATAAATAAACTTCCCAGAATTCTGCGATCCCTGCCTAGGATATCTTTCTAGTACCAGCCTCCCAGAGCAGCCCAGTGTGTACCAAGCACCTAGCTGAGTGCCGAGCACACAATAGGTGTTTGATTAGAGCTAACTTTTCTCTTCCTCCACCTTTGCCCACCACTGGGCCCCAGAGTCCATGGTCAAAGCCAGAAAATCTGCAGTTCTTTCTCAGCTATGTGCTGCAGAAGGGGGTACAACCTCACTGTTCCGGAGGCTGATTCTCCTTACTGACTCAACTGATACCCCAGTGTGTCCCTGAACTCACAGACAAGAAGGAGACAGGGACACAACCAAGCAGCGCACTCTTCCTTACACTGCAACTCTGAGGCAATGTCTGATCTAACATTTTATTTCTTCATTCCAAATGTATAACTGCCTATTTCAAGGAGGGCTTGAGGCAGTTTAGGGGCTAAATGCAATTTTAAAAATAAACAATTTAAGGATCAAAGAGAACAGAGGCCCTGCAGAGAGTGGAAAGGGATGTCACCAGAAACCCGATGATTAAACCAGCCAAGATATCTGGCTCTACACTCTCCAGCAGCCGCAGAGAGAAGGTGCACATAGAAGCTGTGAAACTCAGCATAAAATCAAAGCTAGCAGCAGCCCAGAGCGTGCACCCCAATCACAGGCAGCCCCAGCCCTAAAGGACCTTTTTTGGAGCAAAGTGGGGGGCTCCAGTAGTAACAATAAAACCAGCACCCACGGGTCAAGGCTGTTCTAACTTAAATTGCATATGGCTTCTCATGTACTGCTCCAACATTGCCACAGACACCACTGTTATTTTACAGATGAGGAGACCGAGACCCACTGAAGCAAAGTCATGTCTCAAGGTCACAAAGTAGGACAGTAGTAGAAAGAGGATGAAAACCCCGAGCCTGAGCCTTTAACCTCTAAGCCATCCAGCTCTGCTCATGCCGGGCCACCTACCAGCAGACACTGAGGGCCCTTTCCCTGCTGAGGCCTCACCTCAGATCTCACTAAAGATCTGTCCTGAGACTGCCCATCTCATTAGCCTTGCCCATCTGCAGAAGCTCCGGGGAGCCCCCTGCAGATGGCATGCCTAGACTCTCACCACCTACCTTTGGAGATGCATCTCACTTTCCTCCTCCACCAAACCTGCACTTTGCACACACTCCCCATGTCACCCTTGCCCTCCCCCGAGTGGCTATTTCTGGTTCCTCCCTACTCGCTATCCATCCCTCAGGACTGTCCCAGAGCCCAACAAGGGCACTCAAATGGGCCCTGTTCTACACCTGCTAGCAGAGCTCACCACTGAGAATATCGTAAGCTGAACGCCCACAGTGCAAACTCTGACCCCATGCTGAGCTGCACGGAGGCTGTCAGCCTCATTTCTACCCTGAGCTCAGAGTATGACCTGGAAATTTTCAATTCCATAAAGGCAACTTCAATTCCACACAGGGTCTTTTCACTCCCATGTTTCCCCCTTTGCTGAATCAGTTCCCAGTAACTCTGTCAAGGGTGGCTCAGTTCACCCTACCATAGCAGAGCCTGCAGATGGTTTGTGGGACATCGGGCCCACCTAGCCCACAGGGAACCTCTTTGAAACATCAGAGGCAGCGCCTCTTCGACTGCACAGGAACCATCACAACAAGGGCTGGGAGTGTAGCTCTGCGGTAGAGCACTTGCTTAGCATATCGGAAGCTCAGGGCTCGATCCCTAGCACTGAAAAAAACAGCACTTCAAAAAATCATTGTAATAAACTAATAATTTTAAAACAAGACTTCAAATCCATTTGTTAGAAAGTTATCGTAACAAGCCCTACAAACCAAAGCTCTCTTCCATGGAATGTCCTCATACGGCACTCAGCCTAAAAAGTGACTCTAGCACACCCTCCAGGTCTACAAGCACCTAAAATCAGTCAGTATGATCTCAAAGTTTGTATCTCCCCAAAATTTGTGTTTAAATCCTAACCCCTAAGGTGATAGTAATTAGGAAGTGGGGCCTTTCAGGGATAATTAGGTCATGAGGGAGGAATCCTCGTGAAAGGGTTTAATGCCCTTATAAAAGAAGCCCAAGGGCCGGGGATGTAGCTCAGCGGCACAAGCATCTGCCTGGCAAGTGCAAGGCCCTGAGTTCGATTCCCAGTACCAAAAAAAAAAAGAAGCCCAAGGTGGGCTGGGATGTAGCCAATGGTAGCCCATTTGCCTAACAGATATTTGCATAACAGGTGCAAGGCCCTGGGTTCCATCCCCAGTAAAGGTGGGGGTGGGAGGGACAGGCCGAGGTAGCTCAGTGGTCCTTTTCACATGAGGACACAGGAAAAAGACATCTACTATGAGCCATGCCTTGATCTTAAAACTCCCAGTTTCCAGAACTGTGAGAAGTAGAAGTCTGGTACCTATAAGCCACCTACCTACTTTATGGTATTTATGCAGTAGCCGTTTGGGACGGTAACTTCATGTAAAGAACCATGTCACGTTTCTGCTCCCCTCAAGTAAAAAGCTCAAGGTCAGGCATGGCGCAGGCCTGTAATCCCAGCACTCTGAGAGACTAAGGCAAGAGGATCGCAAATCTGGGACCAGCCTGAGCAATTTAGCAACCTAGTGAGACCCTGCCTCAGTGCAAAGGCCCTGGCTTTAAACCCTCCTACCACACACACAAAAAAGGAAGGTCAGAACAAGTCCAGACAGTGGGAACGGTGCCTTTGTACCTAGGTCGGGGCCATGGGATGCCAAGCAGCGGCTCTGGAAATGAGGAAATCCCCCAGCAGATGAGAAGTGGCAGATGGGGAAAGGCCCCCAGAGGTCTGTGCTCAGAAAGACTGTGGAGGCCAGGAGACAGGAATAAATCAAGGGCAACACCCACAACCTCGGGGTCTCCGAGGCACAGCCTGGTCTGGTTCCCACAGTGAGGGTCTCGAAATAATTTCACATTCATTCCTGACCTTTTCTTGGCCAACAGACTTGCACTTCTCACCCCTGGCACCTTCCCGTTGATCAAACACTTTCCTAGACCCTGACATTAACAAGAGGGGCACTGTGACGATGCAGATTGCACTTGAAATTGGGTCGTCTGCTGTCACCAACCTGTGTGGTTTGATGACATTAAGAGAAGAAACCAGAAGAGAATACATTTCCATTTTTATTTTCAGACGAGGCCCCACTTCGAGCTGAACAATTTAGGTGTGAGCCTTCCTATGCAAGAGGTCCCCGGGGGGAAGCTGTGAAAGCACTGAGGGCTGAGCCCTTGTTTCCTGATCACTGCACTGAACACCCCGCCTCACCTGATTCCCTTGTACTTGATACGAAGGAGCGCGAGGGGTGCAGCTGTGTTCCAAACATTATGTCCAGAAAATAAAACACTCCTGCACTTCCCCTTCTAAATTAAGCCAGTGTTCTCCATGAGTGTTCCACAGGGGACTGAGAGAAAATGGCTTCAAAAATGGAAATTGAACTTAAAGTAAAGAGGGGGAGAACTGAGGGTTTTCACCAGGCCTGGATGTTTGAAATCGTTTGCCTTCCCCCTACGCCCCCCCCCCCCCCGTTGCCCCTCCAGTGCTAGGGTTTAAACCCATGGCCTCCCGTCTGCTACATGAGTACTCTACCACTGACCTACACCCGCAGCCTGCTGCAGGATTTTAAAGCTGGCTCCAAAGTGACTGCTGTTTGAGTTGATCTTGTCAGCCCAGAAAGTCAACTGCGGAAATGGACATACAGGGCTGGGGGAGTTGTTCAACGGGTAGAGAGCCCTGGGATGGATCCCCACCACCACACTGAGAGAGGAAGAGCGAGGGCGAAAATGAGCAAGGCAGATGCAGAAAAAACCCCAACAGGTCATAAAAAATACAGAGACTGGTTAAAGGCAGCTTATTTATACTCAGAGTTTAAGCGCTGGGAGAGGCACACTCCACCAGATTGCTGTTGGCTGGGCACACCGTATCTACCAGGGTCCTGTGGGTGGAAGCAACAGAAACTGAGTGTGGCCGACTTAGGCAGAAAGGAATGCCTGGAGGAACCTCATACATCCCTGAATCAACGGAGTGGGGGCTGAAGACAACAGGAACCCTGGTGACTGCGACAGTCTGAGCCTCGGTCTCATCCACTGCCATTTCAGGAATAAGTGGCTCCAGTGTCCTTTCCCTCTGGGCTTCACCCGCTTACGGATTAAGTCCCAGAATGGGTGGGTAGCCCAGGAATAGAGCACAAACTGGGCAAGGTCCCACCCTTGACCCGTCCGATGGCTACACAGAGGTGAGACAAGCAGTACTCTTCTGACGTGAGCAGCCTTCTAAAGAGATGGCCTGCTTCACTTTAAAAAAATAAAGGTGCACCTAGCCTGGGACCCAGTAATCAATTCTCTCCTCAGAGAAGTAAATCATGTCAAAGAGGAATGACACTCAACATGAAGATTTACAGTCACTCTTTTTTAAACATTTATTTTTTAAGGGTATTGGAGATTCAAGACAAGGCCTTTGCACTGAGCTACATCCCCAGCCACTTTTTAAATCTTTCTGTCAGAAGAGTAATTTATTAGCCAGGCATGGAGGCACATGCCTATAATTCCAGCACTCAGGAGGCTGAGGCAGGAAGATCACTACAAGTTCAAGGCCAACCTGGGCTACAAAGTGAGCTGAAGGCCAGCCTGAACTACATAGTGAAACCCTGTCCTAAAAAGACAAAAACAAAACCACAGTAATTTATTAATTTTAAGGAGTATATGTGGCAATTACTGACATAAATACATTTCAGTTTGATTTATCCCTAAACTTTTTTATTTTTTTTATTCCGAGACAGCGTCTCACTAAATTGCTAAACTGCCTAAGCAGAGGTTGAACTTGTCATCTTCCTACCTCAGCCTCCCAGAGTGCTGGGATTACAGCATGAGACACTATGTAGTCCACTCACCACTTCATGTATAACAGCCAAACACCAAGAACAGCCCAGGGGCCCAAAATCAGGTGAATGGAGGAACAGATTGTACATACTCATACAAAGGAATACTATGGAGCAATCAAAGCAATTTCTAATACACACATCAGGGAAGAATCTTAAAAACATCAAATCAAGTCAGAAAAAGAGCACATACTGTGTGACTGCAGGTATATGAAGTTCTAATACAGGCAAAATTAGCCTAGGATGGAAAGAAATCGAAGAGGTGGCTGACTCTCGGGGAGTGGAGCAGGGACGGGCTGGGACCGGGCACGACGGAACTTTCTAGGATGATGGTCACGTTCCCCCTCATTTCTTGACAGGATCTTGCTGCGTGGTCTAGGCTGCTGCCCTTGAACTCACAATCCTGCCTCAACCTCCCGAGTGCTGGGATTACAGGTGTGCAGCACCACGCCCAGCCATGCTCTCCATCTTCACAGGGGTGTGACGTACACAGTCTACATATCTTTCTGAGCTCAGCAGATGGCACACGTAAGACTGGTGCATTTTGCTGTCTGCACAGTTTGGCACAAAAAGAAAAGGACCATATACAAATACTGGGCTTTAGTTAATGGCAAGCTTGCTGGAGTGCCTGACTGTTTTGTTCACCCGAAAATGCTATTAAGATAGCGACACAGGAAGCCTCATACTGAGAAGTATCTGCAACACGTAACAGGCACTGGATTAGCAGTACAACATGAATGCATGAAGTTCTCTTAGGAATCAGCAAGAATCTAATAGGGAAGAAATGGGTTAAGAAGAGTATAAGCGCATAATGAGGCAAACAGCCCACAAACACATTCAACCTTCCTACAGTCAGTGAGATGCCAATTTAAACCACAATGAGATAACAGTTCACATGACCCAGCCTGGTGTAATCTACACAGGAGGATGTGGGGTTGTGGGGCCACGGCTATCCTTCCTGGCCCAGCCTGAAGGGAACACACAGCGCTTCAGACTTTGGGGCAGTTACACAAAGCACAGTCTGTGCTCCTATAATCCCACTCCTAGGTAAACAGCCTAGAGAAAAATACACCTGAAAAGGACACTGGTCATAGCAGGGAAAAGCAGAAACAACCCAAATGCCCATCTGGGGGTGGAAAGAACAACTGGGCACCTTTACACAGGCTGTTTAAAAAGGAAGGAATGGCTATGGTGGTACAAACCTGTAATCCCAGCACTCTGGGAGGCTGAGACAGGAAGATCTCATGCTCAAGCCCAGCCTGGGTAACTTAGTGACTTAAGAGAGATCCTGTGTCAAAATACAAATAAAAAGGACATGTGAAGGCCCGGAGTTCAATCCCCAGTGCCACCAGAAAATAAAAAAGAAATGAACTACAGCAACTTGCGACAACAGGATGACCTTCAAGAACATGAACACAACAACGGAGCTATTAAGCAGCTGGAATACAGTAGGGTCCTAGTCACAAAAGTTAAAACGCATGAAAAATCACACCCTGCATTAAAGATATAAATTTATGTGGGAAAGTTACAAAGAACAGTGAGTTAATGCTTATAATAACATTCAGGTTAGCACTTCCCCCAGGGATAGGAAGGAAGATCCATTTCCGGAGAGATACACAAGTAAAAGCCAACTGTAAAGGGCTCCTAAGTCAGCTGGGCAGATGTTTGTCCTATGTCTTTCCACACTGTACATGTATGCATCACGTGCTGTTTTGTATATATATTTCACAACTGAAAAAAAAAGTAACTCTCAGCTGGGCATGTTGGTGTGCACTTGGGAAGCTGAGGCAGAAGAACTGCTTAAGCCCAGTCCTTTGAGACCCGACTGGCAACTTAATGAGAGCCTGATGTAGGAGGTCCTTCTCATATTCCAATAATTTCAGTTCAAAATTAAGAACAAGGGGCTGAGGTACAGCTCGGTGGTACAGCACTTACCTAGCGTGTTTAAGGCTCCGGGCTCAACCCCCAGTACTAAAGAAAGGGAAAGGGAAGGAAGGACAAGAAAAGAAGAGCCGCCCATTTGAGACCCTCCTGGAAATCCAGGAGCTATTCTTCTTCTTTATTTATTTTTTATTTTTTATTTTTTGGTGCTGGGAATCGAACTCAGGACCTTGAGCTTGCCAGGGAGGTACAGTACCGCTGAACTATATCCCCAGCCCCTCTTATTATTTCCAATAAAAACTCTTCTAACTTTCTCCTCTTGGTTCGTGCTCCATGCTTCCACATTGTGAGACCATGAGCCCTGTACCTGCAGTGACACTGCTGCATCCCGCTGAGGTCTGAGATTAATAACAGGCTCTCCCTGTCTGCAAACACCTGGCCGCATGTGCTGTACGCCCTGCACCTGCCTCTGTCTACACACATCTATCTGCCTTTGGAGATGCCGCCTCCTGGCCACACCCCAGGTTAGGAGGACAGGCCAGGCATCCTCCGGTGAGCCTCTGAAGCTCTCTGAAAAATTAACCCAAGCTCAAGTGGGAACAGCAGTGTTGCCCAGAAATGGCCCAGGAACAGGAAAGGAGGAGAAAATGGCTTCTTCTGGAAAAAGGAAAATGTGATGGTGGTTTCCACCATTCCCAGATGGCACGGGTGGACCAAGACCAGCAGAGAACCAACCAGCAGCTGCAGAAAATGCAGCTAAACTGCTAGGGGAAACAGTTCTGCTGCAGAAAACCACTTGTAGGCAGTCCCTAGTAAACCTAATAATCTTTCACAACATTCTACCCATTTTACAGATGTGGAAAACAAGTCACAGAGAAGTTAAGTGACTCAAGATCACACAATTATAAGTGATGGATCCAGGATTTGAAACTATGAAACCTAGCTGAGCAATGCTCCTTTTTTTTTTTTTTTTTTTTT
>NW_004955481.1:2038686-2039878 GCF_000276665.1 Chinchilla lanigera
CCAGCCTGAACTGCATAGCGAGACCCTGTTTCAAAAAGACAAAAATAAATAAATAAATAAATAAATAAATAAATAATAAAATAAGAAGAAAGAAAGAGAGCAGCCGAGGCAGAGACCCAGGCAGAGAGGGCTTCCAGCTTCCCAAGCACACACAGCCTCCAGGGCCCTGGAGGTTTAAATCTTCCTTGGCTTCTGTGAGACACCCCAGTGCCCTAGCAATGAATTCCCCTTCTGTTTGGTCTCCACTCTTTGCAGCCAGCCCCAGTGACCCACACGTCCTCCGTGGCCTGATTAATAACAGGCATGCTTCCTGACTTAGCAAGGCCCTGTCTCAAAATTTAAAATCATAATCATAATGAGTGGGGGTGTAGCTCAGTGAGAAGAAAGCCTTGAGTTCAATCCCTAGTACTAAAAAAACACAACAAAAACAACAATATGCACACTTCCCTGCTACCACCCACATCAGCGTGCAGGTGCATTTGATTCGGTGACCTGGCCAGGGAGAGTGCATGTTTTAGTGCCAGAGGCCTCCACGACTGTTTCACCTAGCAGAGTGACCTTGAACAAAAAGCCACTCCAAAATACAGCTGCCTCTGCCGGCCCTTGGGAAGCCACGCAGTGCCTGGGAAGCCACCACCGCTCAATTGAGAACTACCATGGCACAGAGAAACAATGACACAATTGGCCCACCATGCACCAGCTGCGGAGGCCCACCCATGGACATGGGAGAATCATTCCAACATGGAGAAACCCCTGGGAATACATGTCACTCTTGCTCCTGCCGTTGAGAACCAGAAAGGTCCAGAGTCAGCAGAGGAGCAGCTGCTGAACAAAGACTCGGAGAACATGAGAATACAGACTAAGCCCGAAGAGTCAGAGGTCCTGTGGACCGGGGTCACGAGAGCCATTCAGAAGCTGGAAACCAGGAGGACCTTGCGCAATACCTGGGAATACCCCCTGGAAACCATTCTTCCCTTGACAGTACAGGCTGTGGTGGAGGAGCATGTGGAGCTCCGGAGAGGTCTGCAGCAAGATTCCTGCTGCCTGTGCTGATGGCTGGGGAGAGGACACTAGCTGGTTGTGGGGTCCCAATGAGATGGGAGGCTGGAGAGAAAAAGCTACAAAGAATGGCTTTTGCCCCAGATGGTTCACTTGAGATGTTAGTAAGAATTGCCTCCTCAGTATTCTACAC
>NW_004955481.1:2044711-2054289 GCF_000276665.1 Chinchilla lanigera
TTTTTTGCAACAGGGTTTCACTATGCAGTTCAGGCTGGCCTTGAACTCACTATGTAGCCCAGGCTGGCTTTGAACTCATGGCAATCTTCCTGCCTCAGCTTCCTGAGTACCAGAATTACAGGTGTGCACCACCACACCCAGCTCTGAGCAACCTTCTTAAACCCTACCAATGATGGTGAACCTTTTGGAGACCGAGCGCCCACACTACAACCCAAAACCCACCTATTTATTACGAAGTGCCAACACGGCAGTTAAACCTGAATACTGAGGATTTCATTTAGAAAAAACAACTCATACATTAACATCTTTTGTCTTAAAAGAAGAACACAATAAAATGCGTGCCATAGGTTCACCACCACAGCTAGGTTATTGTTATTTTCCAGCTCAGCATCTCTTTGCTGATGTGAATGTTCTAGTTTTGTGCTTAATGATGTCAGATTTACTAAATAAAAATACAGCATGTCTGTGGGGATATGTTTAAACTAAAAATTTCTTTGCTTTTTAAATCTGTCATTCAAATACCATGTCGGGGAGGGGGTGGGAAGGGCGACTAGGCCCTTCCCTATTGCCTTCCTTAGCCAGCCTGAATGAGACAGCCTAAATAAATTCTTCAAAAAAAGAAAGAAAAGAGAGCCATAAAACTTTACTGGGTGCTATAAGAGGAGAGGCATTTGAAAAGAAGACATCAGTGAATAGGGAATGGGCCATACTCCTGGATAGGAAAACTCAATATATTTATTATTGTATAAATTTAATACAATTCCAAATGAGATTTTAATGACATTTGTAGAAAATGCAATAAAATGATTGTAAGTTTCATACAGAAGCGTGAATACATAAGCAAGCACAACCAAGGAAATTTGGAAAATGAATTTGCATGGCCAGGCATTAAGACACAGGAAGTCCTAATAAAAATGTGATAGTAGAGGAAAAAGACTAATTTAAAAAAAAAGGTAGAAAGTCTAGAAATTGCCGGGCGTGGTGGTGCACGCCTGTAATCCCAGCACTCGGGAGGCTGAGGCAGGATGATCATTATGAGTTCAAGGCCAGCCTGGGCTACAAAGTGAGCTCAAGGCCAGCCTGAACTGCATAGCGAGACCCTGTCTCAAAACGACAAAAAAAAGAAAAAAAAAGAAAGTCTAGAAATTAACACGTTTGTACACTCCACTGAGGCTGACATTTCAGGTCAGTCTGGGAACAGGAAGGCTCCCCAAAGATCTAGTAGCCCCGGTTACTGGACTTGTAAGGCTGAGGGCTGGGGGAAAAAGGGCTCTAACATTTTGCCTTTTGTACCTCCTGGATTGTGAGCATGCCTGTATAGGTTCAACATTCCTAGTCCAAAAATCCACACTCCAAAATACTCTAAACTCCAAAACTTTTTGAGCACCAACATGACAACATGCAAGCAGAAAAATTCCAAACCATGACACTTGTTTCATGCACAAAATTACTCACAATATTATTCAGAACTACTGAAGGCTGTGCGTATAATGTAGTATATAAAACATAAGCTTCACATTTAAACTTGGGCCCCAACCCAAGATATTTCATTACGTATATACAAACATTCCCAAATTCAAAACACTTTTGGCCCCAAGAATGTTGATAATGGCTACTCAATCCAGAATATATATTTAAAAAGTAAAACACAGTTAGTGAGGAAGAAAGTGAACAGAAAGAACTGATCCACAGGTCACAAAGTCCTAAGATCAGGGTCTTCCCTCACAACATAAACCAAAATCAATTCTGACTAGGTAGAAGTGAACCTAGAGAGTGGGGAATGGAAAGGCTAAAACTCAGAAAGACTCAGAAGAAAATCCAGTTGAATATTTATCTGACCTCAGGCTGGGAAAGCGCTTTCAAACCCAAAAGCAAAGGAAACAATCATAAAATGAAAGGCTAGCTCGATTTAATCACGGGTATTGGTCAGCTGCACCCGCAGACACTGATTTCTCACAGTTACAGGAGAGGCTAGAAGTCCAAGATCCGGGAGGCAGCTGATTGGGTCCCCAGCGAGGGCTCTCTGCCTGGCTGGCAGACTGCCACCTTCTTCCTGCGTCCTCACATGACCTTTCCTTGGTGCATGACAGGTAGAGGAAGACAGTTCTCTGCTATCTCTTCTTATAAGGACACTAATCCTATCAGACCTAGGTCCTAACTTTATGACCTCTTTTAACCCTAATTACTTCCTTATTCCAAATTCACCCACACTAGGGGTTAGGATTTCAATTTATTAAGTTGCCCAGGCTGGGCAATCCTCCTGCCTCGGCCTCCCACAGTCCTAGGATACAAGTGTGTACCACCATGTCCAACTATAATTTTTTAAAAAGAGCATTATTTTGAGTAACTATTATATCACAGCCAAGCAACATCTGAGCCAGACAGCCAGGTGTGCAGTCTTTAGAAGGAGCATTGGTGGGCCAGCCAGAGCCCAGCCCAGGAAGCTCAGATACACTGCACATATAGCAGTCTGGGTGCATGACCCGTGTGACCCCACAACTCTGCAAGGAACTGCAGAAGACGCCCAGAGGAAGAGCGCACAACAAGAATCCTGAACCTGTGAAAATCTTGCTCTGTGGGAAAGGGAAGTGTTATTTAAGATGGCTTTAAAGGGAAAGATAAAGAGGCAAATTTCAGCTCAAACAGGAAAGACCTGCTGCCTCCCAAAGGTGCCCTGAAAGCCCAAAGGTTGTGCCATGCGCTGTGACTCAGAAATGGGTGGAGGGGAGAATTCTTGTATCAGCAAGGGGTTTATAATAGACATTATTTTTTAATTACAAAAGTATTTTTCCTTTTAAGAATTTAAAACAGAATTGTACCGACAAAATGAATAAATTCTGTGGGATTAAATTATATCTTGAGCCATGTGTGGTGGTGCATGCCTATAATCTCAACACTTGAGAGGCTGAGGCAGGAGGATTGCTGCAAGTTTGAGGACAGCCTGGTCTACAAAGTGAGTTCAAGGCCAGCCTGAGCTGCATAGTAAAACTCTATCTCAATCAAACAAACAAATTATATCTCAAGCCCTGGAGTTGTAGCTCAGTAGTAGAGAACATACCTTGCATACAAAGCCGTGGGTTCAATCCCCTGCACTGAAAAAAAATTACACTTTATTTATTTATTTATTTAAAAATTTTTTTGGGTACTGGGAATCAAACTCAGGACCTTGCACCTGCCAGGCAGGCGCTTATGCCACTGAGCTATATCCCCAGCCCCCAAAATTATACTTTAATAAAATTATTTTTAAAACTTGATCACAGAGAAGACTAAACATCTCTTTGATCTTCACACACACATATAATCTTACTTCTTTTTCTTCTTTCTCCTGTAAATAACAGATATTTTTTGTTTCCTAATACTGGGGATTGAACCTTTGCATTGAGCTATTACGTCTTTAGCTCACTTGTTTTTTTTTTTTTAAATTCTGAGACAGTTTTGCTAAATTGCTAAATTGCTAAATTCCCCAGGCTGGGCTCAAATTGATGATAGTCCTGCCTCAGTCTCCCAGAGTGCTGGGTTACAGGTGTGCACCATGGCTCTTTGAGATCGTCCCATATTTGTTTTTGCGGTACTAAGAACTGAACCCAGCCAGGCATGGTGGCGCTCACCTGTAGTCCCAGCACTCAGGAGTCTGAGGCGGGATGACTGCCCTGAGTTCGAGGCCAGCCTGGGCTACATAGTAAGTTCACGGCCAATCTGAACTACATAGCGAGACTCTCTCTCAAAAAATAAACAAAAAAAGAACTGAACCCAGGGCCTTTACACTGAGCTACATTACCAGGCCTTTTGCATGTATGCATGTTATATATGTTGGTATTCAGGGAGAACCATGTGCATCCATTTTTTTTCTTTTTCTCATTGCTGAGAATGGAACTCAGGGCCTCTCGCCTGCTAGGCAAGCACTCTTCCACTGAGCTACATCCCCAGCACATGTAGACACTTCTGCAAAGAATATCACATGACATTTATCACTGCAACTTGCTATCTTCACCTTCACCTTTTAAAAATTTTTTTGTCTTTTTGAGACAGAGTCTCACTATGCAGTTCAGGCTGGCCTTAAGCTCACTTTGTATCCCAGGCTGGTCTCGAACTCGCAATGATCCTCCTGCCTCAGCCTCCTGAGAGCTGGGATTACAGGCGTGTGCCACCACGCCCGGCCTTACCTTACAATCTTAAGAGATTCATCCACGTTGTTATAGAAAGATTTATTTTCAAAGTTGCATAGTATTCCAAAGTATGAAAATATACCACCACCGCATATACCACCACACCACCAGCAGACACCACTGAGGATTGCACAAAGGCTGCTCCAAAACAGGTGCCATAGTCCTCTCTCCCTTCCTTCTTCTGCTTCCTTCCTCCCTTCCTTCCTCCCCTCCTTTTTAGTGCTGAGGGTTGAACTAGAGCCTCACACATACTAAGCACAACTCTACCACTGAGCTACACCTCTAGTTTGTGCTAGCTTCTTTAGGGTGGCTGCTGAGATTAGAATCACTATGTGTAAGGAGGCCCTTGAACAGGCCCTTCTAAACTGCACCCATTGTGATGCTCCCTTCCCAGCCTCAGATCCCATGAATTTAAAGATCTGAGCCCTATGAGACTGGTCCTAGGCGGCTTCTTCCGTGCCTTGGTTTTGTCCCCCCGTTCTTCCTTACTATTCACATCACCGTCCAATAATGAGACGGGCTCCCACTCTCCTCATTACTGACAGGGTTCAAAGCACAGGCCAATTGGCCTCCTGGTCACCCACCCTGGCTTCTGATGGAGGGGACTCTTGAACCAGGAAGGAGACCTTTCTAACTGCAAGGTGCTACAGCTCTATCTTCAGTCAGAGGGTACACGTCAGTGAGTGGGGGCCGGGTGAAGTAGCAAAGGGGAAGCTTAGCAAGCCCTGGGATCAACTGCTTGGCTAGGCCAGGCCCAAAGACGATACCCACCAACGTGTAGGTGATGCAGGGGCACAGCTGCGTGAGTCAGGCAGGGCGAGATACCAACGACCGTGTACTCTCCTCCTCAGGCTGAGCCACCACCAAGTTCATGCCAGCGCCCACAGTGGTCACAGCAAGAGGCAGCTGATTAATGGTCCGTGGTATATAAGAAGTGCTTTTACATAAGGTGCCAGCCATGGAACTATGCGCTTACATAAGGTGCTCCAGTATTTTTAGCAGCATATAACTGCCGTGTGAATGGAGGAGCCGCTCCTGCAGCAAATGCCGCGACTCTACAGGCTGGCGCTGTCCTTGAAACGCTGGTGTTCTGCAGGCAGCTCGCTGCTGTGGAAGGGCTGAGGATGACCGTGCAGGGCTGCAGCACCCCCCAGATTCTGCAGTACCTACAAGCTGACCTGACTTCCCACGACCAGTAGAAGGCAATGCATATCCCTCACTCAATCCCAGAGTATCCAGGGAGCAAGACCAGGGCAGCTTCAGGGACAGGGTCCACGCCAAGCAGCCACCTGCTAGCTAAGCAAGCTCCCCCTATAGCCAGAGAGTGGGAGGTAGTGGAAGAAAAGAGAGCTCACCCTGGCTCCATTCTCACATCCCCAAGCCACCCCTCCAGAACCTGCTCATCCTAACTCTTGCGTCCATCAGGAGAAACCCAAGGATCCTGCACAGGGAGGCCAAAGGGAATGGGGCATCTGTATTCACATCCTGGTTTTAGGCTCACTGCTGCCTTTCTCTCCTGCTTGGGTACATCTTATTGAAGAATAACATTAAGAGGGTACACATCCACACTGATGAACTCGGGGCTGGGGCTTAGCTCACTGGTATGAAAAAAAGCATTTAAAAAAAAAGCATTTAAAAGTGCCTTCCTGGACAGAAATGACCCAATGACCTACCTTGCCTGGTAGGCATGGGGCCCTGAGCCTGATCACGCCCCCAACACACACACACACACACACACACACACACACACACACACACACACACGATGAATTCTGTTGTCCGCACTCACCCTAAAATATGTGTCCATTCTACTGCTGATGGGCACCGGTGATTTCCAGTTTTTGCTACTGTGAACATTCCAGTACATGTATTCGCACTGCAGCACTGTACCCGTCATAAGACTTTAAAATGTCAAAAACTACTGATTGAGCCTCAAATCATGGGAAAGTGTGATTCTATCCTGTCCTTGCTATGTGACAAACAATCTGTCCGCCTATCAGTGTCCTTCCCAGTAAAATAGGAATGACAGCGGTACTTGTAACTTCACTCAGCTGAAGAGTAAATAAGGGAAGAGGCTCTGTACACTGTGAGCATTCAGTCAATGTCACTAGCTACAATCACCAGCAAAGGAACTTTTTTTCTTAACTTCCCCAAGGCACCCAGCTCTGGGTTGCCTTGCTGGGATGTCTGTGAGCAAGGCCCTCAGAAGAGGGTACAACAAAGAGTTCACCCCCACCTGGAGCAGGGCTGCACCAACAAGCCACACACGCACACACACACACACACACCATTCCCTGTCCCTCCTTCTCTCCAGCATCCAAATGGCTGGCCTGGCAGCTGCAGTACTGTCCTTGTATCCACAGGGCACCGGGAATCACTCAAAATGTGACCTAAACCAGGGTTATTGTTGCAGGGTCACCATTAATGGTATCAGCAGCCTGGTAACAACGTGCTGGGGCATTGACAGTAGCCAGATGTCACTGCCTGGAGAACAAAAATGTTTCAATGTCTGCAGAAAGAGAGTGCAGAGGAGTGTTTTATTTACTTTTGTTTTGTTGTTGTTGTTTTTCTGAGGTGACAGAAACAGAAAAAGCTCCTCGAAGCTTACAGTGCAGAGACCCAAGGGACCAGGGCCTCACACTACTGGTTGCCAAGGTAACGGGATTTCACAGCAGGAGCTCATTTTCATAGACAGTGACCTGCAGGAGGACATCTCCTAAATAAACTTAGTTGAAGGTGTTTCAGTATAAGAGGGTGATTAGTTTTATTTACCAAAAAAAAAGCATTTAAAAGTGCCTTCCTGGACAGAAATGACCCAATGACCCTTGCAAGGCTTTCTCTTTATTCCACAGTGCTTAAAGCTGGACTGGAAAATAGCCTGTTTCCAAGGCCTCTGGAGCCGGCGGATGTCACAGCCTCCCCGAGTCACTTATCCCACCATTAACCATCTGTCTATGACAGAGTCCTTTCCTCAAGTCCAGTGGAGCCCCAAGCAACCAGTAAGCGAGGTCACCAGCATGTCCTGTACATTCGGCCAGATGCCGAGGGGACACAGAAGATGTAGGACATACCTGCTTCTTGAACAAACAGCAAATCACAGGACGTCCCTAAAAACAGCCTTGGGCAGCGGACTCAAAGTCCAGCCTCAGCTTTGCCCACCTACAAGCTGCTTGGCTGGGGCAGGTTCCTGACCCGCTCTTGACTCTGCATCCTCAGGGGGAGAATGAGGACAATAATCCTGATGCCCACCTCTCCAGGTATTGTAAGGATGATACAAAACAAGACAGCGCCTGGACTGCTCAGCTCGATACCCAGTGCAGGACACAGAACAACCCACTCAATAAACAGCTGCTGTGGTTAAGAGCCAGAAAAGCATGTCTCATACTCCTGATAGGGGAAGCTAACAGCAGAAAACAAAGTATTAAATTATGTTGTGCAACCTGTAACCAATCCATCAAGGAGCCTGGCAGGAGTAGCTGGATTAGAATCTGCAAGAGTGCAACAGTCTTGGAGGGAGAGGGAATTTGAACTGGACTCAAGGATGATGGACGGGAGGCAGTGCTCTTGGAAGTTTGGGATGGGAAAACCTTTACTGGTCCACAGGGTGTCCAGTCCTGTGGAATCCGGGAGAGAGGAAACAGCCTTGTAGCAGGGACAGCTGCAAATCACCAGACAGCTATAGGACAGTGGGGGTTCAAAGGCACAGGGCCAGGAAATGGGTCCAGATGCATTGAGGGTGGGGCCCAGCTTTGCTGGGAAACAGCGCCTGAGCCAAGTGGGACAGGGCAGGGCCAAGTGGGCAACCGGGACAGGGAGGTAAGAAGGTGCAGGACTGGAACCTGGCATGACAGTGAAGCTTCCTGACCAAGAGCTTCGCGCGCAGGGGAGAAGCCGAGCTTTGCAAAGGAAGAAATCCAAAGCCTCTAGAGATTTCTCAGGGGAGGGGCTCTGTGACAAAGTAAAGGGGATGTTTCAGAGGTGACATGAAGACTGCGGCATGGGGTTGGCAGCAGTGAGACCAGCTAAGAACCTGCTCTCTGGTCTAAGCTGTTCCGTGCCCAAAAGAGCTGCTCACAAAGGGTAGGGGAGAAGAAGGCACTGCAGAGACAAGTGTGCCGCCCTGTGCGGCAGCAGGAGGGAACCCGCTGCTGCGAAGTAAGGGAAAGCTGCCTGGGAGGAGGGACCCACACGTGGACATGCCGAGTCTGTGGTGACCCTGCGACCTCCCAAGAAAGCGTGACAGACAGGACAAGGTGGGACCAGGCTAGGCACAGCAGACGGGTGTTCCCAGTGGACTCCTGGAGAGTCTCACCAGACACACACCTATGACCTGGGAAACCTGTCCAGGCAGAGGGACAGCTCAGACGAGGAGGGGGACAATGGAGAAGGAAGAGCAAGGCCAGGAGAGCGCTGTGCTCAGAAATGTCAGCAGAGTCTCCTGGGAGGACAGGGCACCCAGAGGTGGGCTTCCCAGGGCCTGGAGGTCGGAGGGTCCAAAGAAGAGCCGGGCCTGGGAACTAGAGACTCTCGGGAAGGCGGTCAGGCAGCTTCAGCAAAGTGGCCGCCGGGCATCGGGCTGCAGAAGATTAGGAGAGGAGCAAAGGAGGCAGCAGGTGCAGAGCACCTGTCAGGAAATGACAGTGAGAGAAAAGAGGAAGCCAACCTCATGGCTCAGACGCGGGATTTTCTTCCTTTTTTTCAGATGGGAGGCCAAATGGATGTCGGGGGCAGGGAGGTGGAGATGCCTGGAGACCCGGGGAGGCGCAGTCTCTCCAGGGGAGGGGGCAGTAGAACTGGGCCCGTCAGCGTTCTCTCACCAGGGTCTCAGGGAACACCCCTCTCACCCCACTGCCCTAGACTGCGGGAAGGATCAAAGGTTCTTTGCTCCACAGATGGAGCTGACATTGATCATTCACCTGGATCCCCTTTGCTCTGATCTCATTAGGACAGGTCTCCACCTTCAGCCTCACACCCTCTCCCTGGGGTGTGACACAGAGGTCGCTCTGCTCTCCCAGGGCTAGACGGGGCTAGAGCCGGCACAGTACTCTCTGCAGTCCAGGAAGAAGGCTTCCGCACCACAGGGAGCCCAAGGCCACCCCCGTAAGCAGAGAGGGGCCCCGGACAGTCTGCAGCTTATCCCCAAACTCTACCCGGCCGCTGCGAGGGAGCAGAAACAAACCCCGGGCGGGGCTGTCCGGCTGAAAGAGGCGGGCAGCGTGCACCGGGGACCCTGTCTCCCCAGCTCCCACACCCCCAGGTGCCGACGCGCCATGGAGATTCTGCTCCTGCCCCCCGACCAGGGGCGAAAGGCAGGCACCAGGCCATTCGCTTGGAGCTCGGGATCCCCAGCCCCGGCCTGGCCAGGCGCAGAGGGGGGGCGGCCCACGCCGCGACCCCGAGCCCCCCACCCCC
>NW_004955481.1:2054642-2066006 GCF_000276665.1 Chinchilla lanigera
TCGGCGCCAGGCCCTGCCCGCGCCCCGCCGCTCCCGCGGCTCAGCCCCCAGCCCGAGCTTCCAGATCCCAGCCGCTGTTCTGGGGCCGTCCTGCGCGCCCCCTCCGGCCCCCGCCGCAGAGTCAGAAGCACTCTCGGGCCCTCCAACGTGGGCCCCGAAAGGGGGCGGCCCCACTTTGGCCACTCTTACCTGGGGGTCCGGCCCTGCCGCCCGCGCGCGCTCCCTGGCTGCCCTCTGGTGGCGGCCGCGGGTACCCGCCGCGCCCCGCCCCGCCCCGCCCCGCCCCGGGACCTGTTGCTGCGGGCTGGAGAGTCCTGGCCCGCGGTCCCACGGAGGTGACTACCTCTCTGGATGGTCATCTTCGCCACCGAATGGGTCTCAGGGCTCCTTGTTCCTGGATAGCAAACCGCTTTGGCTTTTCTCTAAGCAGCTTCGAGTCTCTAATCCCAAATTTAAAGCCTGATTTGTAGAAGCGACCCATGCTAACGACCATGGGGCCTGCAGCTGCGTATTACACTGTGCAACCTAAGCTGCAGTGACTTTCTGTGTAAAGGGGAAGATCATCATAGTCTTTTGGTGAGGACTGATCAGCTCATGTTGGGGAAGCCCTCTGCCCAAGGCCTGGCCACTGTAAGAACTCAATGGCGGGGTGGGGGATGGGGGGAATGCCGCTAAGGGGAACAGCGTTTGCCTACTGTGCTAGAGGTCCTGGGTTTTCAGCGGTGGGAGTAATGAATGTCATCATCCCCACCTTCATCACCTCACTAACCCCCAAATCCCAAGGCCACGGGGCCCACCCAGAGACCCACCACCTCCCCTCTAGGAGGTGCTTGCACCACTGCACAGCCCCAGGACAGCCCTCACTGTCGGGAGGGCGGGGGGGGGGCGCGGCTCCCACCCTCAGGACCAGCTGCTGGCCACGTGAAAAAGTCTTACACCCTGACCAGACGTTATTTCCAGATAGCGCCTTCTCTGGCCGGAGGCTCTGGCCCTGTGCAGATGGTGCAAAATTGATCCTTTTATTCCTGCACTAGTAAGACTTTCGGTGGACAATTGCTGCACCTCTGCTGTATGCCTCAGCTGTGCTGGGGACTCTTACACGGTTCAGTTAACTCTTGTTTTCCCAGGTCTCCTGCCCAGGATACCGGGCCCCAAAACAGTAACAAAACTGTCTTTATCTGGCTGTGCCCTGGGGCATCTTCTGTCTGGCCTCTCTACTTGCTCAGGAGCCAGTTCCTTTCCTCCTGCCCCGGTGTGAGATGAGCTGTCCTCTCTGGGGCTCTGCACGCTCACTGCTGAAGGGACCCACAATTCCACATGAGTGTCAGCATGGGTACCCACGTGCACACCGCCCTGCACAGCCTTGTACTCCAAATTCCTGTAGAAAGCTGGTGATAAGTTCCTTTTATTCTTGTCAATTCCTTTTCCCATAGCTCAGAGAAGAGCACCTCTCTGAATCTACTCAGCAGGATTGAAAATGGCCTCTTTTTGTTCCTTGGTCCGAGCATACTAGTATCTTTTCTTCCTCAGATGGATTACAGGTGGGGTTGGAGATGTAGCTCAGTGATAAGACCGGTCCCAGTCTGGATCCTTAAATTCTGAAGGTCTATTAAGAAATAAAGAGAGAGCAAGCCAAGCATCACAGTGCATGCCTGTAATCCCAGAATTGGGGAGGCTGAGACAGGAGGATTGCTGCAAATTCAAGGCCAACATGGAGGACATAGTGAGTTCAAGTTCAGACTGAACTACATAGCAAGTCTTAAAAAAGAAAAAGAAAAAAAAAGCTTGCATGGAGGCATGTACCCTAATCCCAGCACTCTGAGAGGCTAAGGCAGGAGGATTGCAAATTCAAGCTCAGTCTGGACAATTTAGTGACCCAGTGAGACCCTATTTTAACATAATAAATAAAAAGGACTGGGCAAGTAGTGAAAGTGCGAAAGCTGTGAATTCAGTCCCCAGTACCGAGAGAGAAAGCAGTTGTGTGTGTGTGTGTGTGTGTGTGTGTGTGTGTGTAAAATGTCTCTTTTCTATTGAATCTATAAGAGACAAATAGATATTGGAATCATATATTACTCCAACAGGTATGTCATCTTGCTAACTGAAGACTTTCTCAATATGTATGAGTAATGCATCTTCGTTATAAAGTTTTATGCATTTCCAAGTGCCACTGATTTATGTAATTCATGATCTGTGCCACGGCTATTCATGCCTTCGGTTGTAGATGTACTCCTGGTGGGCCCAAATACACACTGGTGGAAATTAGTGACTGTATCTGAAACTCTCCTCTCTCTGCTTCAGATCACTTGGCCTCCTTTTGGTCCAGTGATTTTTCATATTTCAAAAAGTGAGAGGAAGCCGTGTGTCTGTATACTTCTAGCCCCATGACTCAAGTTTCTTTATTTGGGGCTGGAACGGTTTCCTCGCAGGGAGATAATGCTAGGTATTAGCCTGTACTGATGAGATGCCTGCCTTTAATTGCCCATTCATCCACCCAGCAACATTCTGGAGCATCTTTTATGGACTAGTCACTGTGCTGGGTATTGAGGACACGGAGAAGAGGGGACAGTGCTTATTCCTGAGGATTCAAGCTTAGTAAATGGATGATAAAAATAAACACACAGGACTTTATAAAAATGGCTATAAAATGCTTCAAAATTGCTATAGCATTCACTCCAGGACCCAGGCAACTTCCATTCACACAGCACGAGGAAGCTGCAGGCCATGTAGACCAAAATCACTTGCTTTGGGGTTTTTTTGTATGGAGAGCATCCCAAAGGCACGTTTAAGACCTCCGTTTCTATTCGGTGGGAGCAAGCCAGGTTGGAAGAATGATTCAAAGAAAAATCAGGAGTCCCTTTTGTCCCCTAATGGAATTGAGCTCAGACTTCCCTTTTTAGAAGATTGAAGGTGGGAAGCAGGCAGGATGGTGTCTTAATTACTTTCTTGTCACTGGGACAGAATACTCAACACCTAGCGAGGCATGGTGGTGCATGCTTGTGATCCCAGCACTCAAGAGGTCGAAGCAAGAGAATTGCTGTGAGTTTGAGGCCAGTCTGAGCTAGTGACTTCAGGGCCAGCCTGAGCTGCATAGAGAGCCTCTGTCTATAAAAACCAAAAACAAGCAAAAACTGACACCAACAGCTTTAAGGAGGACAGGTTTATTGTGGCTCACAAGGTTTAAGTCCATATTCCACTAGCTCCCAGACAGGCCAGCATGGCTGAGGAGAGTTGCAGACAGGAAGCAGAGCATCGAGGGAGAGGCCAGAAAGGGCAGTATAACTTCTGGGTCACACTTACACTGACCCACATCTTCTGACCAGAACCCACCTTCAACAGCAAGTTAGTTATACCACTCCCATAACCCAATCGCCTTTCAAAAGCCACACTTTGAGTGCATGAAGATTTAGGGGGACCAAAATGTTCCACCCCTGGCCACCCAAAACTAATATACATTTCTTTATGCAATATACATTTAGCCCATCTCTAAGAGTTATCAAAATCCTAATGGTTCCAGCGTTACTAAAGAGTCCAAAGTCTTGCCAGGTGTGATGGTGTGTGCCTGTAATCCCAGCACTCGGGAAGCAGAGGCAGGAGGATCGTTGTGAGTTCAAGGCCAGCCTGGGCTACAACATGAGCTCAAGGCCAGCCTGAACTACATAGCGAGACCCTGTCTCAAAAAGACAGAAAAAAAAAAAAAAAGTCCAAAGTCTCCCCTGAAATACAAGGCAAACTCTTAGTGGTGAACCTCTGTAATTTCAAAAAGAAGTTAAATACTGTTTAAATTAAATATACAATGGCACATGTTAAACATTCTCACTCCAAAATGGAGAAATAGAAGGATAAAAACTAATGGGACCAAAACAAGACCAAAGCACAGCAGGGCAAAATTAAATCCTGTAACTCTGTGTCCAGCACCTGTGGCAGGCTGTGCTGAGATGCAAACTCCAAAGGGCTTGAGCAGCCCTGCCCCTATGGCATTGCCAGTGGTTGTATCTCTCGTGGCTTCTCTCTTGGGCTAGGTTTGCTCACTCCTGTGAGTTTCCTCAGACATTCTATGCTCCTGGATTCTCCAGTTTCCTGGGGTCTCTGCTGTACTTTTGGTTTCACTTTCGTAACTTCACATACTGCCTTCTGAGGGGCACACTGCCTGGCCCCTCAGGCCTTCTCCTGAAATCTAGATGGAAACCTTCCTAAGCGCACAACACTCTTGCCTTCTGCATGCCTGTAAAACCAGCACCACATAGTTGACTCCAAGGTCTACTGCCAGCTCAAGCAATACCCAGGCTTTCTTTTATCATGGTTGCCGAGGTTTCTGAGTCCCTGAACGGCTGAGCTCTATGAACTAAATCCTAGGAAACAAATTCTCTAGTCAGCTCTTTGGGAGCGTGCCCTGGAGGTCCTTTCTCAAAGCAGTCTTTCAGATTTGACATTTTGAGCCTGTGAAAGATGGAATCTTGCTGGTTCCTCACATGCCCTTAAGCCATTTTTCCTCTTGTCCTAATCCAAAGTATTAAAACTTGGCTTAGTTTTAATATTAATATTTGCAGCAACCAACCTCTTTTCTGTTACATCTTTGTGGTGCTTTCCTTCTGGAAAAGCTAAAAACTATTAAAATGGGTTTTTGCTCTTGATTTTCAATATAAACCTGGCTAAAAGCCCCTGACGGTATCCATACCACAGCCCCAAGATTGGGCTGCCTTGAAATTTCCTTTGCTGTATTAATTAATGCACTGCCCTTAATCTCAGTCTTCAGCAAAGTCTCAGGACTTGAGCAAAATATGGAAAAATTTTCTGCCAGAGCGTAACACACAAGACCAGGACCCAACTGCCAAAACTCCTTGTTCCCAGCTGAAACCTCCTGAGCCTGATCTTTCCTGTCTGTTTTTTTAAGATCAGCCATTCAGGTCTTCCGCACTCAAGCCAGAATCTCCCCTCGAACTTGGCTTACAGCATTCTGTAGTTTCTCCAGCCAACATCTCCCGACCTTTCCAAATTCCTCCCATAGATAGTTCCAAAGGCATCTAGAGCACATGGCCAGACCCCACTTCTCTGCTACCAAAATCTGTCTCAGTTACTTCCCTCATTTCTATAACAAAATACTCAACACTTAAAACTTAAAGGGAAAAGAGGTTTATTTCAGCTCAGGTTTCAGTCCATAGTCAGCTGGCTTCAAGCCAGTATAGTATAGCTGAGGGGCATGGCAGAGGAGAGTTGGTCACCTCGTGGCAGCCCAGAAGCAGAGACAAGGGAGGAGCTGAGGAGGGAGATAAATGCTTCTAGGCCACACCCCCTGTGACCTCTCTCCTCAGACCAAACGCTACCTCCTAATAGCAAGTTAGTTATGCTGCTCCTTAATCCAATCACCTTTCAAAATCTCCATGAAGCTTTGGGGCACATCTAGATATAGAGCATAACAGATGATAAGTTGATATGAACTGACAGGACATCCCAAGAGTCCAAGAGTCTTTGACTGTCCTTAATGGTCCAGGACCACAGTGACCAATCCACCCCCCACCCCCAAACACATTACGGGGTGTGAAGCCTGGAAACTTTCTCTGTCTTTCCACTTCCCAAAATGCATTTGACAGGCTGCTTTGGAGCAGCAGAAATACAGGCATCCCAGGACATTCTGGCAAGTTCCCAGCTCCCTGTGGAGCAGGTAGCTGTGGGTGACAATGAGACACTGACCCTCACCTTCCTTCTTTGAGATCCCATATCTCTCACACAGCTGGAGTTCCTCCTTGCTGTTCTTCTCCCCAGCTTGCCTTTCTTTTTTAAAGTCTTTATTTTTAGAACAGCTTTTGATTTAGAAAATTGAACAGATAATATAGAGTTCATCTATTCACCCACACAGAACTTTCCTTGTTGTTAACATTGCATGTCAGATCTCAACAACTAATTTGTTTTGCTTTGTTTTTTTGGTACCGGAGATCGAACTCAGGACATTGTGCTTGCCAGGCAGGTGCTGTGCTTCTGAGCTATATCCCCGGCCCTTGAACAACTAATATGAAAACAACAATATGCAACATAACAACCATTGTTGAATTCCTATCATCTTGTTTGGTGAAACTCTGTATTGTTTATAATTTTTTTTGTTTTTCTTTTTTATTCTTTTTAATGGTTTGATTAATCTTGCATTTTTACATCTGGTAATCTGACCAACTTCGATGAAGATAACAATATGTAATATAACAACCACCGTTAATCCCTACCATTTTTTTCTGAAACCCTGTATCATTCTTATTGTTTTTGCTTTGTTTTGTTTTTCATCTATGTTATTGGCATTTTGCTATGGTTCTTTTTTTAAAATTCTCTTTAAAAAAAAAAAAACCTTTGCATGTTAGAACGGTACGTTTGTTATGACTAATGAATCACTGATACATGGCTGCTAACTGGAGTCCAATTTTTTTCAGATTTTCTTTTTGCCTACTGCCCTTCTTCTGTGCCAGGATTCCATCTCAAATATCACATTACATTTAGCTGTCATGCCTCCTTAGTCTCCTCTTGGTTGCGACAATCTCTGAGACTTCCCTTGTTTTTGATCACCTTGACGGTTCTGACAAGTCCCTGTCAAGTGTATTACAGGATGTCCCTCTCTTGGAATCTGCCTGGTGCTTTTCTTGTGAGCAGACTGGGTTTGAAGAGGAAGATAACAGAAGTAAAGAGCCACGTGTATCACATCAGATCAGAAGTACATGGTACCCACAGGGCTTACTGCTGTTGGTGATGACCTTGTTCCCCGGGCTTAGGCAGTTTGGTGGGTTTCTCTACTACGCGGTTACTGTTTCCTCCCTTCCCATCCTGTACTCTTTGGAAGGAAGTCACCGTGCACAGCCCACATTGAAGGGATGGGGAGTTATGTGTCCTGCCTTAGGGAGGAGAATCTGTGTAAACCATTGGGAGATGTGTATCGTTTTGCCTGTTTGTTAATTCATTCAATTGTTTTTTTCTTTTTTATTCAATTGTTGATTTATGTCTGTATGGCTTCTCAGATGTTTAATTGCTACCTTGGGTTACAATGAAGCTTAGTATTTTTCTTAGATAGCTTGGGTTACAAACCAATTCTTATTATTTTTCTTAGATATTTCCAGCTTTACTATTAGGAACTCTTTCAGTTAGTCCTGGGGCACTGTTGACTTTTCCCTATCAATGTGTACTCTGGGATTTGGGGGTTTGGAGGTTGATGAGGTGTTTATTTCCTTACCTTCTGCCACTGCAAGAATGCTTGAGGCTCGTTTTTATATATTTTATATATTTCGCTGCCCCAATCCTAGAATCAGCCATTTCTCCAAGGAAGGAGCTCTGGCTCCTCTGATTGTATCAGTAGAACAGAATAGTATTAATCCTCTTTGTAGCCAGGCGTGGTGGCGCACGCCTGTAATCCCAGCACTCGGGAGGCTGAGGCAGGAGGATGGTTGCGAGTTCGAGACCAGCCTGGGCTACAAAGTGAGCTCAAGGCCAGCCTGAACTGCAGAGCAAGACCCTGTCTCAAAAAGAAAAAAAAAAAAAGGTAAATCCTCTTTGTTAGTGAGCTCTTTACCCTGTACCTCATGGTGCTGGGGATCAAACTCAAGACCTCAGGCGCGCTATGCATGCGCTACCACTGAGCTACGTCACCAGTCTTCCTTTGCTTGTTTAGTTTGTGATTATTTATTTATTTAGCAGGACTGTGTCCCCAGCCCTGCTTCCATTTTTATTTTGAGATGGACTCTTGCGAGGTCACTAGGTTGCCCAGATTGTGCTAGAACTTGAGAGCCCCTTACCTCAGCTTCCCAGAGTGGTGAGATTACAGGCATGCACCACTGCTCCTGATTCCCCCTTTGCTTTTCGCCATCAATAAACTACAGCGGCCAAGGAGGAGTAACCTTCTGTACCCATCAAATATTCTTGTCTGCCTACTCCCTTAGGGCCTGGGACTCTGGCTTCAAAGACAGCTTCTGGCCTCCAGGCTGTGGCAAGAAGAAGGCAACGGGGAGGTGGTCTGTTTCCTGATACACTGGGGGAGCCTTGGAGTGATCTTCAAGCCACGGGGAAGTCTAGGTGACTCAGAGGTGGCTGGGTAATAAATATCCATCCAGAGAAGTGAGCCCGTGGAAAAATAAATAGCAGCATGAGGTAGGGCCCAGCAGGCAGAGCACTTATGCCAAAGTTTCTCTGGAAGAGACTGTTACTGTGGATACTTGGCTAAGAGAGTTTCTGGTGGCCCATGTGTCTGTTTGAGACAGTGTGTTTATACTTTAATCCAGTTTTTCAAATGTGGCCTCAAGGTCATTTGTGGTCAGAAGCACCTGAGAGGTTGCAGATTCCCAGGTCCTGGTATTAAATCTGGAGGGCGTGGCCTGGAATCTGCATTTTAATTAGTTCTCCCAAGCATTCTGATGTATATCAAGGTTGACTCTTGCACAAAACTCTGGAAATTGTAATCAGGATATTGCATAAGGACAGAACCTGTCTGCTTGCATTCTTCTCCTTCACCTTCTTCTCCTTCCTCCTTCCTCTCTCTCTCTCTTTCTCTTTCTCTGTTTCTTTGAGGTATATGTATCTGCTAAAGCCCTGGTAGGTCTTTCTCCAGAGAGCTGTCCCTCTGAAATGCAATCACAGGAAGCATAGGGCCCTCTCTCTTAGGCACTCCTGAGAGGGCCAAGTCTAACTTCAGTAAGACCCAGTTAGCAGAAGAGATGGCCTGATTATGTGGACACTGACCACTCACCCACTTTTGGTCATTTTTCACTTCTCTGACTGCCCAAGCTCGCTCACTCCCCTACACTCTCCCTTTCAAAGGCCAGATCACCTCCAAACCCATTGCAGTTGAGCCCAGTTCCATGCCAAAGACTTTCCACTGCCACAGTTAGCACAGAATAAATCCCTCCTTCACTGCCTTCAATTAGCATCCAGCTGTACTTTTCTTTCACATTTTCCAGGAATGTTCCTGGTGAGCTGAGCCCTGGGGCTCCCGCTCTGCCTCAGACCAACAGCCTGCAGGATCCAGAGTCATAAAGGCTGCGGCTGAGCTGCCAGTCGGCAAAGCCTGGATCTAGTCACACAACATTGTGCGCTCCTCAGATTTCCCCTGCTCAGGTGGGAGAGGCCCTCCAGAGGCTTCCTACAGGGACAGAACCATAAATCAACAATTGCCAATGCAGCAGAAAACTTTGATCTTCAGAGTTCCAGAAATGGCTCAGGGTGGGTGATAGGGTAGACACAGCAATAACATCCTAAAGGCAACTAAAGTCTAAAGGGAAGCCTCAGTTTCCTCTGAACTGCACATGGTGCAGCAGGGGCTGTGCACACAGAATTGCAAGTGGGCTGGTCCCAGACTCCCGGGTCCCAGTATGGAAGAGTCCAGCGGAAACATCCTAGACAGCAACATGGGGAACAGTCAGTGGCATTCATGAAGCAGTCCTATGTACCAGACCCTGCACAGTCACTTTCTGGGCATTATCTTATTGCACCCTCATGAAGCACCTTATGAGTTACGTACTAGTATTGTCCCCGTGTCACAGGGAAGGGAAGCAAGCTTGGGGACTGCTAAGGTTACTTACAAGGTCACAGAGCTAGTAGGTGGTAGGTCCAGGGTCCCAAGCAAGCAGTCTCCACAGCTGGCTCTTGATGGCTCAGTGCCAGGGTGACCCTGAAAGTGAGTCAGCCCTTATCTCCTCTGCTGATCTAGAAGTGGGGAGAAATTCATTCATCCCAGACCCTTCTGGGCACTCTGGTGCCACCTCCCTGTGTTCCACAGGCCAAGCTCCATCCTGGGCTTTCCTGACACTCAGGCTAGGCAGACAAGGGGAAGCCAAGGTCCTGAGGGAGTACGGCTACCGAGAAGGTGACAGGTATCATTTCAATGCTCCCAGAGTTACAGGAAGGGAAAACTACAGGAATGTCCAGGCAGCCACCTACGGGCCAGAGTCACACAGTCTCCAGGTCATTGCATTTACAAGGCAAGGTCCTGTGGGAAACACCTGGAGCTGGGGGATGAAGGCCTGTTCTGTACACCTGGCATCACTATCACTGGCAAAATGCATAAAATGTCCTGAAAATTTGCATTTTCAGGGAGGAGTCAGGAGTTGGGAATGCCTCCTTATTGATATATCACTTAGGCTATTCTGTCTAAAGAAATGGATCCTATCCAGCAAAGTAAGACAAAGTATAGTACTTCACATAATTCACGTAATCTTCTCAGTAACCCTAGGATTTAAGTACTCTTCTTATCCTGACTATTTAAGAGAAAAGAAAATCAAGGCACAGAAAGTTTAAGTGATTTGCCCAGGGTCACACAGCTAATAAGTAGCAGAATCTGGGCTCAAACCAAGGATTTTTCAGAGACCCTAGGATTTTCATTGCCGTTTTCTCCTGGGGCCCTAGCTCCTGCACAGTCAGAGCCCAGGTCCTGAAAGATAGGTTTTGAAAATTCCGACAATGGGAGATGGGCAGGAGGGTGACAGTGATCAGCAGTCCTTCTGCAGATGACAGACCCCTGCTAGCCTGCCTCTATGCCGTGTTTCTCTGCTCTGGTGGCTAAACACACCAAGGAGTCACACAGCGAGCCAGGCTTATGGTAGAGAACAGGAAATAGTAAAAGAAAGCTTTTCAGTTTCTCGGGGGTGGGGGACTTGGGTCCGGAGGGAACTTGGGGAAGAAAGAGGTCAGATGAACTGGCATGTTTCTTGGCCTGCCTAAACAAAGCCACACAAATGAGTGCTTTAGCCAACAGACCCAGTTCAAGGTTGGAAGCCCGGGCTGCAGGTCTCAGCAGGCCAATTTCTTCCCGAGTTCTCTCTCCTGGGCTTCTGGGCGGCCATCTTCTCTCTGTGTCTCTGTGTATGACTGTGTCTAAGTCTCTTCTTACAAGGACACTTGAACTGTTGGATTCAGGGCCACGACAATGAACTCATTTTAACTTACTACCTTTGTTTTGTTTTTCTTTTTGAGATGGGGCTTTGCTGTGTTGCCCAGGTTAGTCCTGAACTAGCTCAAGTGATCTTTCTGCCCCAGCCTCCCAAGTACCTGAGACTTTAGGTATTTGTCATTGCTCCTGGCTTTTTTTCTTTTTTTCTTGTTTTTTTGTTTTTTTGTTTTTTTTTTGAGACAGGGTCTAGCTATGTAGTCCAGGCTGGTCTTTTTTTTCTTTGGTACCGGGAATCAAACTCGAGACCTTGTGCTTGCCAGGCAGGCGCTGTGCCGCTGAGCTATATCCCCGGCCCCAAGGCTGGTCTTGAACTCACTATGTAGCCCAAGATGCCCTTGAATGTACATCAATCCTCTTGCCTCAGGCTCCCAAGTGCTGGGATTATAGACATGTGCCACCATGCCTGGCAACTCTTGGCTTTTATTACTCTTTAAAAGTTCTATATCCAGCCGGGC
>NW_004955481.1:2066290-2071022 GCF_000276665.1 Chinchilla lanigera
AAAAAAAAAAAAAAAAAAGAAAAAAAAACATACAAATTTGAGGGGGGACATAATTCAGCCCATTGCAGAATTCTAAGGAAAAGTCCAGGCTGGAATTTTGTGAGGTTTCAGATTGCCACTAGAGAACATTTCAGACATGCTAAAGGTATAATGTGTAATACAGGCATTCCGCATTTCATAACCAAGCTCTGTTCCCGTGACTAGGTGATTAAGTGAATTGATTGCTACATGAGGAACTGTATATAGTATGTACAATACTCAGAACAAAGAAATGGTCAAAGGAAATGCCCACTTGATGACTTTGTTTTCATTTGCATAACTCTTATATGACTCACTGTAATGTATAACCAAACATAAAACTGCAGAACTATACTGTACAGTATAATCAGCAAAAATTATAGTACTGTATAAATAAGGCGTACTGTACAAAGACAGACACTGAAGCTCTATAAGCAAGATGTACCGAACTGTACCCCAGAAAGACAGGTTGTAAGTCCAAACGGTGGGCTTCTGTTGTAAGTCCAAACAGTCGTTGAACAGGTAGGTGGTTAAAGGAGGAATATCTGTATAAAACAACAATCTGCCCATCCGCCAGTTTAAGAAACAAAACGTTTCCAATGCAGTGGCGTCCCTTATGTAACCTCTGCACTCTTGATTTCCTCTCAGGCACCAGAGGAAGGCTCAAAAGTGGAGGGTTTCTGGTTTCCCTGCACTCCTTTATTCTTCACTACAGACCTGTGCTTCTTCACACGATACACAATACTGCTTTTTTGTGTGCTTTAAGCTGTACATCAATGGTATCAGACTATGTATTTTCAAACTGAGGCAGAATTTTAAAACACACAATTAACCATTCTGAAGTGTATGATTCAGTGGCATTTTGTGCACTCACTAAAAGGAGTTTTTAGGCTTTCTGACTCAGACTGAAATATGCAAAGGTGGTAGGACTTCTCGGCCTCCACAATCTGAGCCAAATATGTATATGATTGGCTACATAGAAATATATCCAATTTATATAAGTTGTATTATATATTTATATTTTCTTTGGGGGGAGGATGCTGGGGAGCAAACCCAAGGCCTCTTGCATGCTAGGTGAGTGCTGTACCACTGAGCTACACCCTCAGCCCCTACTGTGTCTTTGTGTCTGTTTTTCTGCAGACTCTTATTTTTTTATTTTATTTTATTTTATTTTATTTTATTTTATTTCTTGGTGTCAGGAATCAAACTCAGGACCTTGTGCTTGCCAGGCAGGCACTATATTACTGAGCTATATCCCTGGCCTGCAAACCCTAATATAAAAATGCCCCATATCTATGAAATAATCATTCCCAATTCCTTCCCCCTTCATCCTGGCAACCAGTAATCTGCTTTCTGTCTCTATGAATTTGACTTGCAGTATAATCAGCAAAAATTATAGTACTGTATAAATAAGGTATACTGTAAACTAAGGTGTTTACAGTACAGATGCAGCTCTGTGTAGACTGATATAGCACAAAGGCCAAGAGAGAGCTATGCTATGGGGACAGGAGGGAGATGTTGAGCAGTGACAGGGTTTCCTGACACCTGCTACCCCAGTTTTTCCGGTACCGGGAATCAAACTCACGACCTTGTGCTTACCAGTTTAAGTTTAGGTGTACTTAAACTGGCCAACTTGCTTTTTTTTTTTTTTTTTTTTTGCTCTGCATTTGAGAGAGCCACCCATGTGGTCATATTTGACCACTACTTGTTTTTTCATTATTATAGAATGTTCCATCACAGGGCTCAGCCAACTTTTTTTTAAATTCTTATTTCTACTAATGAGTTTATGGGATGTTAAAAAATCTTAAGTATCATGCCAGGTGTGGTGATGCACACCTGCAATCCCAGCACTTGGGAGGCTGAGGTGGGAGGATTATTGTGAGTTCGAGACCAGCCTGGGCTACAAAGAGAGCTCAAGTCCAGCCTGAACTGCAGAGCGAGACCCTGTCTCAAAAAATGACACAAAAAAAAGGCATTATATGTATATAACAACAAAGCCAAGCATCACACACACAAAAGAGATAGTCGGCAGTTAAGTGTCTTTTCCTCTTCTTCCTAACAGACAATCATTTTATCCATTTCTTATATATACTTTCAGCAGCATTCCAGGCACAAACATACATGGTACATCTTTTTAACTCATGATTTGGTAAAAACTGAGCGTTTATTGTATGCCTGGCACTGCATTCAGGTGTTAGGGTACAACAGTGAACAAAACAGATTCCCGCTTATACTCCAGGAAAGAAAGATATTGGATGCAGAAACAAACTATCAGACGTTTATGACAAATGATGACATCATGGAGGAAAAGAAAGCAAAGGCACGTGTGGCGGGACAGGCGCAGTCAAGGAAGTCCATTCTGAGAAGGTGACCTCCGAGAGGAGGGAGAATAGCTAGAGCAACAAGGGTTCGGCAGGGCTAAGGGTGTGGCTCAGTGGCAGAGCACCCGCCTGGAGTAGGTGAGGCCGTGGTTCCGCCACCCCCAGAAGAAAACAGCGTGTTCAGCAGGGAGGGAGAGGCAGACGTCGGCCCTGAGCAGTGCTCAGCGGGCTGGAGAATCAGCGAGGGGCCGGTGCTGGGGTAGCAGGTGTCAGGAAACCCTGTCACTGCTCAACACCTCCCTCCTGTCCCCATAGCATAGCTCTCTCTTGGCCTTTGTGCTATATCAGTCTACACAGAGCTGCCTCTTTTTCAAAAGCTGCCAGGTAGTTTCCACCATATGGACAGGGTGCAATTTATTTAACTGCATATAAAGTTCACCTTCATCTTTTTTTTTTTTTTTTTTTTTGAGGTGCCATGAGGTCTGATGTGAAAATCAGGAAGTGATTGCAGTGAATTGAAAGGAAGAAAAAGAAAGAACAGGCCTGCTCTACCAGTTGCAAAGCCCAGGACAAGAGCAGACATAGAGACCCACACACCATATGTGTAAATAGGAAATGTTACAGATTAAATTGACAAACTGTTAAGTAAAATATGTACTGTTCTCCTACCTTACAAATAAACCCTCATAACAGCTTTGAAGGCCATATTTCCATTTCAAATTTCAGACTCTCTGGGTTCCCGCCTCCACTCATGTACCCCTCCCCCTCTCCATCCTAAGAAGGTCCCAGCTCTGACACTGGACCTGCGTGGAAGGTGCGTGCACGCTGCTCCTGGGCCTGGGCACTCAGCAGGACAGACTCACACCCTCCAGACAGGTCCCAGGCACTGAGATTGTGGCTCGGGGGAGGAGAGGCTCGTCTTGGGTGGTTAGGACCCCTTGACTTCACAGAATTCCTTTCTTAGGGAGAGATACAGCTGCAGTAGAGACAGAACAGGATCCTGGGAGGCACAAGGTAGAGGTGGGGACTCCTCTTGCCCACATAGAGGCTGGTGCTGGTGAACAGTGGACACTGCCTGTGTTCGTTCCCTGGGGAAGACACTGACCAGCTGGGCAGGACACAGCCAGGGGCCGGAACCAGCAGCCCTGCCTCCTGGAGGGACCAGGTTGCGCAGACAGCAGGAGGACACAAAGCCGCAGGCTCTACCCAAGGCTGCCCACCAGCCATGGGGGAAACCCTGATCTGTCTAGAGAAAGAAACCTCAGGTCTGACCTGCTCAGAGCAATAGTAGCCACTGAGACCACAAAGAGAAAGTTGAAACAAGGAAGCCGACCCACATAATGAAAATATCATCATCCCTGCTGTTGTCCAGTGAACGTCATCGTAAAGTCTACTGCTTGCCTGCAAGATACGTAGAACTGGGGCTGGGGCGGGACACAATGGTAGAGCAGTGGCCTAGTAGGGGCCAGACCCTGGATTCAATCTCCAGCACCTGGGAAAAAAAGTCATGCAGAACTAGGCACGTGGGTTCCAGGCTCAATCTGGTGACAATGAGCGCTATGAGTTATGAGAGTGCGTTCCATTATCCCTACTTCATGCACTCACTCTGTGTCAGGAGCTGGGCTGGGCTGTAAGCACAGAGATAAACATATCACCCCCTGACCTCAGGAACTGGCCTGAAAGAGGAGACGCAGAGACAAACACGCTCTCTAAGAGTTACCGACTTCCTGTTGTACTTCAAGGTAAGAAGTTCATTCTTTCTTTGCTTTTTTTTTTTTTTTTGAGACGGGGTCTGGCTACATACAGTCTGTTCTTTTGTTTTGGTACCGGAAATTGAACTCAGGACCTTGCACTCGACAGGCAGGCACTGTGCCACTGAGCTATATCCCCTGCCTCCTACAGGCTGTTCTTGAACTCACTACGTAGCCCAGGCTGGCCTCAAACTTGTGAAGATCCTCGTGCATTAGCCTCTTGAATGATGCGATTACAGGCATGTGCCACCTACAATCCCAGCACTCTAGAAAGCTAAAGTAGGAAAATCACAAGTTTGAGCCCAGCCTGGGCAATTTAACAACTTAGCAAGACCCTGTATCAAAACTCTAAAAAGGGGGCTAGGAATGTAGTTCACCGTAAAGGCTCTGGGTTTAATCCCCCAATCCCCAGTACCACAAAAAAATAAACAACAAACAAATGAAAGAAAAAAACCCAACCAGATTCAAAAAAGAATTGAAGGTATATATATCTACATATTTGTCTGTCAATATAGGTATACAAATATGTTTCAAAAATGCTGAAATGAAGTTGCTAACAAGCAAAGCTGGTTAATACTCTTTATATCCTACAAAATATAACATGTGACTCTGGAGGTTACTTTTTTTTATTATTTTATTTTA
>NW_004955481.1:2072242-2084377 GCF_000276665.1 Chinchilla lanigera
GCCTACAAGGTGGGGTCACTTTTTTTTAAAGGGTAGAATTCAATTGTAATTTTACCAATCAAAACACATTTGTGTCATTGTGAGAAAAATCATTTGCATTACACTAAATATCTCTTTACAGCTTAACTGCTGCCCTGTGGAGCTATAAAACAGCCTAGTTATCAGAAAGACAAAAAAAGGTGTTCACCCATGGAATCAGGTCATCTCCGAGAGTTGGCAGGATAACACCTGGCATTCCATAGCAAGAATACCCAGCATTCCCTTTAGCTCCATTTCCAAGTCTTGAACAGTTGCTTGTACCACTGGCAGAACTGACGATGCTGCCCTTGATCTTGTCTCTGTTTCTCCAAGGTGGTATAGGTGCTCCCACCCAAAGAATGTGTATTTGTGTTTACCTGAGAGAAGGTCACCCTTTCTGAGCCACACTTTATTTAGTCACTGAAAGATCTTCCAACTTTTCTCAGCTCTAGATCTGGTTCCTCGATCATTGTCTTCTTTGACTGGTCACCCCCATCATCCTCCCCATTTCAGCTTCCTTTTTAAATTTAACATTGTATTTCCAAGAGTCATTCAGGTGGTTATAGTTATGTGACTGTCATAGAGTTGCTTCTAGTTTCCTGCTATTATGAGCGTTGTGGATATGAACCATTTTGACAGCTCCTAGTACCCACATGCAAGAGTTTTGTTTGGCCACCCAAGGATTGGCATTCGCAAAGCCTGCCACCCTTGGCACATTGCCTTTGTCCTCAGATGACCCCCTATTACTGTTGAAAGATGTCTGCTACAGCCCCAGTCACTACACTGACACATCAGTGTTGACCAAAGAGGAGGTGCAGTGTCCCAGGAGCCCCCAGCAGAGGTCCTTTGATTCTCACTGGCCAGGAGTAGAAAATAAATTCCTTCTAAAGCCGACCACTGGCAAAAGGACTGGGATCACCATAATGACAGGTAAATCAGGGTTCTCCCCACAAGGCACAGAGTAGGATCAGCCGCAGCACAGGTCCTAGAACAAGACCAGGGCTCTGTAGGTAGGAGCTGGATACAACCACAGTGGGTGAAAAAAACCACAGTAGCCAGTGTCTGCTCCACACCCAGCCCTGCCATTCACCTCCAGCTGCCAAAGGGGTTTTCTTAAAACATCTGTAGCTCTAGCCAAAGGCCTTTCTCTGGCTGTGGGATGTGTTGGGCCTTGCAACACAAGTCAAAAATACTAAACACTCTGAACAGCTCCAGAAGCACCTGCTCTGAGAAATAGTAGATAATACTCAGCTTCATTACCTCTCAGTTGGTTATCATTCTGCGCATGTTCTGCATGGCTTCCCAGAGCTCTCCAGGGGGACTTGAGCTATGGTTGCACGCAGAGGTAACCAGAAGAAGGATAAGCATTTTATCATCTGTCCTATCTTCTATTTCACTTATCCACTTCTCTACCAGTGTTTCCTGAAATTATCCTCCAAATAAATTCTTTGTATTCGATTTCTTTTCTTAGACCCAAAATCAACGCAACAACCAACACAGAAACCAACACTATCTGGCCCAGGTAGGTCTGAGCAAGATGAGAGGTTAAATTGGATGTTGGATCTATGGGCTGCTGGCTAGTGAAAGAAAATTGCAAGTCATCAGCACATAGGAAATGACTAAAGTTGTAAGTACAAAGGAGAATGCCTTAAGAAAACACATGGGCAGAGGTTATGGTTTGGATACTAGGGGTCCCTCAAAAGCTCAGGTGTTGAAGGCTTGATCAGTAGCTGAGGGTACTATTGGAAAGTGGTGAAAAGTTTAGGAGGTGAGGCCTAAAATTAGAAGAAGAAAGTCTTTGGGGGCATGCCCTTGAAGGGAATATTGGGTCCCCAGCCCATTCTTTTTCTTTCTATTGCCATTAAGTGAGCAGCTTTGCTCCAACACACACTCCCTGCCATGATATTCTACCCTGCTACAAGCCCAGTGACAAGGCCAAGTTACCATGGACTGAAATCTCCAAAACCATAAGCCAAGACAAACCTTTCTTTCTTACAAGTTAATTACTCACAGCGACAGAAAGCTGACTAACACAGCAGAGCTTCAGGAATTGAGTTCTTAGGCAAAGATCTGAAGAAGCCCAACATTCAGTGGCTGAAAAGGGAGGCCTAACCTGCAAAGGGGGCTGAGTGACCAAAGAACCATGAGGGTGCTGCTGTAGTCTGGATTTTAAGTGTCTCCCAAAGATCCACATGGTAAAGACTTGTTCCCCAGATTGGTGCTTTTGGAAGGTGGTAAAAACTCTGGGAAGCAGAGCTTAGAGGGAGGTCTTTAGTTCCTTGGGGTGTGCCCTTGCGGAGGATGGTGGCATCCATATCTCTTCCTCTCTGTTTTGCTTTGGGCCAGGAGGTAAGTGATTTTGTTTGGCCTCATGCTTTCCACCGTGATGTGCTGCCTCAGCACAATGAATCCGGTCAGTGATGGACTGAAACCTCCAAGGCTGTGAGCCGAAGTAAAGTATTTATAAGTTGGTTTATCTCAGGTATTTATTTTAGTATTGGGAAGCCAGCACATGGAGTGTCCCAAAGCCAAGCAAATACAACATTTCAGGAAAGAGGGAGTGTTTAGCAGTGTCAGATGTGGCTGAGTGGTCGAGTACGGCAACAACAGACTGGAGTCGGTGACATAAGAGGACACCGGTGACCTTGTGGAACTGTTTTGGTAAAGCGATGGGACAGGATTCCAAATGTAGTGGACTGAAGGGCTTTGGGCAAATCAGGAGACAGAGACAGCAAGTGCAGACTGAATGAAGTGATGTATAATTAAGATAACAGCAAACATTTAAGACAGCCTGCCTTGCAAGGGATTTTTAGGATTATTCCTAATATGCATCCCTTTTCTAGATGTGATTTTTCTCTTTCATAGCCCACTTGCACCCTAAAATTGGAAGGAAAATGGTCAAGCTGTCTCCAGCCAGCTAAGCATTCAGGCAAGGAGGACCAGCTGAGAGGGAAGACAAGTGGGTGGGCAGCCAGCCCTTCCAAGCACCTGTCTCTGCGCACCAAGAAGAGGCAGAAGAGCATGTGAAAAGCAAAACCCCGGTCAATGCAACGAACAGTTGGGCAGCTGCACGAGGGACTTTTGTCACTTATATTTCACTTAGCTCTTGATGACAAAAGCAGACAGGTAAGAGACATACTGAGCAGTCACTGTATACAGAACACTGCTGAACACAGTGGAGATCTTGCCAGTGGATGGAAGGACCTAGGACACACACGCACTAACAGGAGGACCCTTATAAAAGAATGTGTCCACAGGTGCAGCATGTGGGTCAATACTAATGGCTCTCACTTACTGAGTACTGAGAGTACCAAAATTTATAAATTCGATGTAATCCCTATCAAAACCGCAACAGGATATTTTGAAGAAATATATAAGAAAATTTGAAAATGCGTACCAGAGAGAAAAGGCTCTACAACAGTCAACGCAATACTCAAAAAGAATACTGTTGGGATAGCCAGGCATGGTGGTGCACGCCTGTAATCCCACCACCTGGGAAACTAAGGCAGGAGGATTGCTGCAAATTTGAGGCCAGCCTGGACTACACAGTGAGTTCAAGACCAGCCTAGAATACATAATGAGACTCTGTCTCAAAAAAACAAAAACAAAAAGAATAATACATTTGGAAGATTTAGACTGTGGTAGCTGATATCAAGACTTATTAGAAGGCTACAATAAGCCATACGGTGTGGTGTTGGTGTGAAGACAGACAAATAGAACAATGGAACGAAATAGAGAGTTCAGAAAATAGATTCACGCACATGCAGTTAACTGATTCTCTACAGAAGTGCTGACTCAAGGGAAAGGAACATCTTCTCTCTCTCTCTCTTTTTTTTTTTTTTTGGTTTTTCTCCGGTAGCGGGAACCAAACTCATGACCTTGCGCTTGCCAGGCAGGCGCTTTGCCGCTGAGCTAAATCCCCAGCCCCGTGAACATCTTCTTAATGGAGGTTCTTAGAACAACTGGAAAGTCATTTGAGAAAAAAAATGAATGTTGACCCCTATATGACTTTATTCACAAAATTAAATTGAGAATGGATCATGGATCTACCCTTAAAACTCAGAATCATAAAGCCTCTAAAAAAACATAATTAATGGCACATGCCTGTAATACCAATGCTTGGGAGGCTGAGGCAGGAGGATTGCCATGAGTCTGAGGCCAGCCTGGACTACATAAGCAAGTTCAAGGCCAGCCTACACAACATATTGAGACCCTGTTTCAAAAACACCAAAAAAAACCAAAACAAAACAAAAAACCCAAACCCAAACCCAAAACAAAACAAAACAAAACAAGAAAAACCAAAAATATAATTCAGGGGGCTGGAGATTTAGCTCAGTGGCACAGCACCTGCCTGGTAAGCACGAGGTTGTGAGTTCGATTCCCAGTACCAGAAAAAACCAAAACCAAAAAAAATATGCATATATAATTCAGTATCTTTACAATCTAGGGGTAGATGAAGATTCCTTGGGCAAGATACAAAAAGAAAATATTGATAGACTGACTTCATCAGCATTTAAAATTTCTACTGATCAGAAAACATCATTAAGAAAGTTAGTAGAGCCAGGCGTGGTGGCACATGCCTGTAATCCCAGCACTCAGGAGGATGAGGCAGGAGGATCATTGCCAGTTCGAGGCCAGCCTGGGCTACAAAGTGAGCTCAAGGCCGGCCTGAACTGCATCATGAGACCCTGTCTCAAAAAAGACAAACAACAACAACAACAACAAAAATGAAAATAAGTAGATAAGCTACAGGAAAATCTCTTCACAGAATCTGACAAGGAACTTAGACCTAAAATATGTGAAGATTTCTTACAAATCAACAAAAATACAAACAAACCAATTGCAAAATAGCCAAAATTTTAATAGACATTTAATGACACAAGAAGTTCAAATGAATAAGCACATTAAAAACTGCTCAATATTATTAGTCACCAGGGCGATGGAATGTAAAACCACAGGGAGGGCTGGGGGTGCAGCTCAGTAATAGAGCACTTGCCTAGCATTTGGGGGCCCTGGGTTAGATCCCCAGAACCACAAAACAAAAACAAAAAAGCAAGAGGAACAACTTTCTATGCATTAGAGTGGCTAAAATCAAAGACTGATGGTTCAGGTATCTATCTACTGTTGCAAAGTACATGACTCCAAAACTCAGTCAGTTTCTTCGTATAGTTTCTATGGATTCAGAATTCGCCTAGGGATCACTGCCGCTGTTGCAGTCAGATTGTGGCTGGATGTGGAAAAGTGGGAGCTGGGAAAGCTGGAACAGCCTCTCTCCCCCTCCTGGTCCTTCCCCTCCCCCTCCCTCTCCCCCTTCTTCTCCCCCTCCCTCCACAGAATCTCAATCTCTCCTCCCGGCCTAATAGGGGCTTCCTCACAGCCGCTCAGCCTCAGAGTCCTCAGACTTTTCTACCAGGAGGCTCAGGATGCCTGGAGCAAGTCCCTGGCTAACAAGGTGGATGGATGCTGCACTACCATGGATGACCTCTTCTAGGAAGTCGCCAAGTGTAGCTCAGAGGCAGAGCGCTTGCCTAGAGAGGCCCTGGGTTTGATCCCCAGCAGAAAATGAAACAAAAAAGCAGTTGCTAAAAGGCATACCTTGATGTGTTTAAAAAAAGAAAAAGCCACACAGTGTCGCTTCTGCCACACACTATGGGAGACCCAGGAGAGGAGTCAACAAACACATCCAGGCGGAAGGGGAATTAGACTCTCTCTCCTGCTGTGGGACTAACAAGAGTCTAGAGGAGTCTGTGGGATGAGAGACAGTACAGCAGCCCTGTTCAGGTAATACTGTCTGTGGCGGATAAACCTGAAGAGACAAGCAGGCAAGGCATCGCACCGGGCCTTCTGAGCCACACTAGTAAGTTTAGTTTGGGGAAATATTGTGATGAGGGACCACTAGAAGTTTTGGTTTCGTTTCATCACCGGAAGGTGTTAAGTGCGAGTGAATTGATTTATTTCTTCTTTCTTTCCGTCCTTCCTTCTCTCATCCCCGCCGGCAGCCCCCCGCCCCCCGCCCTTTGTAAGTAACTGGATCTCCCTATATCGCCCAGGCTGGCCTCGAACCTGGCCTCAAGCAATCCTCCTCGCCTCAGCCTCCGGAACAACTGGGACGACAGACACGCACCACCACACCGGGCGCTTCCAACTATCTTTAAAAATTCATTCTGAAGGTTGTGTGGATAAAAAATTTGCGAGGAGGGCATGAAAGCAAAGAGAGCGTTTAAGGGGGAGGGGGACCAAGACCAAGTGGCAGACATGGCATTCAACCTTAGCCTGGTGCTGCCGTGTTCACTGCGAGGAAACAGTGGAGAGGTGAGTTGAGTATGTTGCTTTTTAGTCCAGGGTGGACATGACACCGGACTCGAGTGATAGAAAGGTAAGAATGAACATCATTTTAGAAGGCACAGGAATGGACCAGATGTGCCGGGCGTGGTGGTGCACGCCTGTAATCCTAGCACTTAGGAGGCTGAGGCAGGAGGATCGTTGCAAGTTTGAGTCCAGCCTGGGCTACAAAGTGAGCTCAATCAAGGCCAACCTGAACTGCATAGCGAGACCCTGTCTCACAAAGACCAAAAAAAAAAAAAAAAAAAAAAAAAAAAAAAAAGGAGAGGACGAGATGTGTCAGCCTGAGGACTTAGAATCTCTTATCTACCCTTACCCGCAGGGTCTGCAAACAGTCCCAAGGTCGCAAAGTGAAACACGCAGGCGCACACGTTTGTCCGCTAGCGGCACCTGGTGGCAGCTTGCTAATGGTGCATGCGCGGTGTAGAGTGGTCGCCATGGAGACGCGTGGCGCCAGCTTGCAGATCGCGCCCGGAACCCGCCTGGCAGCCGCGGGGTCCTACGCTGCCGGATCATAGTTCGCTATCCTGTGGGCTTATGGACCGCGGCAGTGGGGCCGGGACGGCGGGATACCTCGAAGAGGGAGAGGACGACGACGAGGAAGAGGAGAGAGAGGGCGGCGCCGCGGGCTTGCTGGGGTCCAGACTGCCCCCCATCACCGGAGATGCCTCAGAGCAAACCAGAGGAAAGGCGAAGAAGAAAAAGAAGAAGAAAAAGACCAAAGGGTCAGGCAAGGGGGACGGTAAGAGGGGCAGCTGGTGAGGCTGCTTCAGCTCCCCAACCTGAGATTCCCCTGTCTGAGGACACCCTCCAAGAGATGCCCTGGAAACCACTTCAGAGCAGAAACAGAAACTCACCAATCCCAGACAGGGACACACACACACACACACACACACACACACACACACACACACACACACACGTACACTCTCTCTCTCTCTGTCTCGTGCCCAGAGACCCTTGGGCCATGAACACAAGAGCCCTTAAGCCCCATGGACGTTCCACCAACTTCACACCCTCCAGTACTGCACAGACCCCACATGCTGACTGGGAGGTAACAGTATCCAGAGTGTCTGGATCCCACACAGACACCCCGGCTGCTACCCCCCATCCTCCAGTGCCTCCTGGCTCCATGCAGACTCGGCTTCACCTGGACACCCTCTCAACTTCCTAGGCCCTCAGCCTGAAGTCACAGTCCTGAACACCCACACCCTCCTGCAGCCGCTGTAGAGAAACCCTCCCACAGAGAGACTTCCCTTGACACGATTTACTGCCTGACAATCTACACAGAAACGCAGATCCGTGCTCCCCCGAGATGTCCTCCTCACTCCCTCACGTGTTGAGGCACCTGCTTCCGAATGCTGTGTAGACACCCGTACTTGGTCAATGCGGATAAGAATCCTCCCTGCACAAAGGGTTCCCCGCCCCGTTCATCCTCCGAGGGGCAGCCGGGGCTGTGCCCACACCACCGCGCTGGTCGCTGCTGCATCCTCTTGTAATCTCCGACACGCTTCGCCACGCCCCCCGTACCAATATGACACACCCCACAGAACTGAAGCACAGCTAGGGGTGCACACCTTCAAAGTCTGCACACACATACGGAAGCTGAGACACACCCACAGACCCTCCCCCCCCGGAGTTCCTGTATGATGCAGTCATGCCCACGCAGGTACTCGGTCCCTCTCAGGCCACCTCCAGATCTATACACACCAACACCTGCTGCAAACCCAGAGTCCCTTCCCCGCAGGCTCTTCCTGCAGCACTCCCAGATTTCTCAAGAACACCCCCGGGCGTCCACTCTGAGAAGAGCGTGCAGCAGTGACTGGGACGCAGTTGCCCTGAGTGCTATGAGTCCGTGGTCACCTGTGTGGCCCACCCCAGTGGCTTTGGCTGTCAGGGAAGTGGCCCTGACCTTCACTGTGGCTGGCCCTGGGTTCTCGTTTCTGGACACTGTGCAGAGCTGGAGGCTAAAGGAGTGGCAGCCTTGCCCATGGCAGCCCGGTCGTTAGGAAAGAGAGCAATGAGAGGTTACAATTACTTCTTAGGGTGGAATCATAATAGAAAGGCAAAAGCCAGGGCCGGGGATAGAGCTCAGTGGCACAGGCGCCTGCCTGACAAGCACAGGGTCCTGAGTTCGATTCCCAGTACCAAAAAAAAAAAAAAAAGGCAAAAGACAAAAGCCAAAACTTCTAGAGTGTAGGGCAAAAAAGCTCACTGTAGCCAGGCATGATGGTGCACACCTGTAATCCCAGCACTTGGAAGGCTGAAGCAGGAGGATCACAATAAGTTCAAGGCCAGACTGCACTACAAAGTGAGACCCTGTCCCAAAAAACAAAAACAAAACACACACACACACACACACACACACACACACACACGTATCTACAAAGCCAAATTGGATTCTGTTGCCTCCAGGGGTTCCTAACCAAGCTACATCCTCAGCCCTTTTTAATTTTTTATTTTGAGACAGGGTTTCACTAAATCACTAAGTTGCTGAGGCTGGGCTTGCAGTCCTCCTGGCTCAGTTTCCCAGAGGGCTGTGTTTATAGTCATGCATCCCCAGACCCAGCTTGGTACAGTTTTTGACTATAGAACTTACAGTCGCACATACCTCATCCTGTCAGCAGGGGACACCAAATCATTTTCAGAGACTAGGAACATGAGGAAATGCCCAGACAGGACTTTTCCCCCTTATTTTCCTTTGTGGCTTCTTCTCTCTTCCCCTCCACCTCCCAGGTATTTCTCTCCTCAATGGACAGAAGTGAGCTGTTGGGTGAACCACAACTTGTAATATTTTATATGTATGCTATATAATTCTGAACCGCTATTAATGGAAAAGAAGAAAGGAAGGAAGAAGGAGGGGGGCAGGGAAAGACACACCAGCCACACACAGCAAAAGTATTTCCTGGTTTGGCGTAATACTGCTTTCATCAGTCAAATTTAGGAAGCTTTTCAGTTGTTCTCTGGTTCTCCCCTCGTAAAGTGTCTAGACTGGCAGTAGTCAGAGACTTGTAGACCTGGAAAGTACGTTCGTGAGCATGTGTCAGGGTTGCGTGGGTGGCGGTGGGGTGTAGTGGAAAGAGCGGGGCCCCGGGAGCCAGGCCAGCCTTTGAATCTGGCTCTCCCACCTGCTCCATGACCTTGGCAGGTTAGTGAAGCTCTAGGGACCTCAGTTTCCTCATCTGGAGAGCAGGACTGATGTCCAGGCAGGCTGCTAAGGCTATGTGCTCAAACAGTAGGGCTGGCTAGGGGGTGGCTCAGTGGCAGAGCCAGCTAAGCTTGCATGAGACCCTGGGTTCAATCCTAGCACCACAAAAAGAAAAAGAGAGAAGCTTCCTCCTACCTCAGAATGACGTGACCCGAAACACACAGGCAGTGTGGGTTAACACGAGGCCAGTGGGCTGGGTGGTGTGAGCCCTAGGTAAAGAGGGCCCCCCAAGTCCTTCCATCTTTGGTGATTTGGGCATCACCCCAGGTGGGCTGAGGGCAGATGTGGCCACAGCAGTAACCCCCTCGTTCACTCAGCAGATAAACATCAGAGTCGAGGCCTGAAGAGTCAGCTGTTTTCCTCATCCTTCCAAGACCCCCTAAGTCCCAGCAAGGACCACGGGCCGAGGCCAGAGCCCAAGCAGGACAAGGACAGTCACAAGCACGTCCCTTTCTCCTCCTGCACCATGAGCCTGCCCCACTTGGCCGAAGTAGAAGAGAAACTTTCAAACCAGGTCAACGAAAGCCTGCGTTGGGATGGAATTCTCGCTGACCCGGAAGCAGAAAAAGAAAGGATTCGCATATATAAGCTGAACCGGAGAAAGCGGTACCAGAACTTGGCCCTCACGGGCTTCCACTCCGACCTCGGCAGCGGCCACTGCTCTGAAGGAAACCCCGAGGCAAAGCTCCTGCACTCTGATGATTTACCTCCTGCTCTGCTGGAGTGAGGTCTACCGCATTGCTGACAAGCTTGCCCTTTCTCCTTGCCACAAGCTTGTGTGTTAAAAAGGAATAATAAAAGGAAACTGGAGCTGTATCTGAAGGAAGCAGCTGTCTGGTGTGCAGATAGGCCAACCTCTCCTGCAGTAAGATGCCCTTAGATGCCCATTTCTTAAGAACACCAGCAACTTCATGAACACGGTGCTTTGCACAACTGCCTTTTTTCTGAACTATCCGGGCGTCTCTCTTTGTTATTTAAGTTCTCATCACAGACAGATCTCCATGTAATCGGCCCCTAAAAAAAAAGAAAGAAAGAAAAGAAAAAGCTGTGTAGACTATTTAAATTCTAAGTCTGAAACTAATTTCATGGATACAGCTTGCACAATGCATGCATCTGTTAGGCCCAGGAAAATGCCCTGAATATCCTGGAGATGTTTTCTTAATTACACTATTTATCGTTATGTGGCTTTCAAAATCAGTAGGTTCAGGAACTTCACCCCTGAGAGGTTATTATGGGAAGCCCAAAGAGGACTTTTATAAATATAGCTCTCCCCTGATCCCTGAGGTGGCATTTTAAGGAAAGTTCGGGAGCATTAAAGGTGCCTTACTATACTGCTTATCTTGGATTTATATCCCCCTCTCCACATATAGAGAGTGTGGCCTTGTCAGCTTGGTTTGCATCCAAGTAGACCCAGGACAAGTGCTCAAGTGCAAGATTATTTGGGAGGTAAAGGGGAGGGTGGAGGAGGGAGCGAGCCAGCCCCAGGGACAGTAGGTATTAAAGCCGCTCCTCCTGCCTGGCAGCTGAAGTGTGGTCCCACAGGATGCACTGGGAAACAATTCAGGGCTCATATCTCACAAGAGCGGCACCCCAGGTGTGTGCACGGGGGCTGGGTTCTGACACGCCCCAGGGTGTGTCCTGGGTGAGGGTGATCATTTCCTGGCATTTCTAGCCTGCCGCCCTTTGTGGGCCTGGAAGCCTACTTTAACCATGGAGGAAATCACTCTCAGCACAGACATGCAGCCGGACAGGTCCAGAGGGGGAGAGTGGCCTCCGGGTTAGCATGGTTACCTTCGAGGGACAGGGTGGAGGTCTGAGATGAGGTCCCCAGCTCCCAGGGAGTAAAGATGTTCTCGGGTAGGCAGGACACACTGTGCCTGGGAGAAGTTAAAAGCCAGCACGGGGCCTGGGATATAAAGTCCTGAGTTCGATTCCTGGTACCAAAAAAAAAAAAAGCCAACACAGACTGGCACAATGCTTGTCTGGAGGTGAAAGGGAAGTAGCCCCCCTTCTGGCTCCCTTGGCTATTGGAGCAGCTCTCTCTTACCCCTCCTTTAAAAGGCCAGCTGCAGAGCTCCTACATTTGCCATTGAGCCCTGGCAAAATATCCTGAAGGGACTTCTGGAAGAGTCCTTTCCTGCCTGGAGAATGGTTGGCAGACAGGCCTGGCAGGGACGCAGAAGCAGGACAGAGCAAGGGGCAGCTGGGCTGGCATCTCAGGTGCCTTCCAGAGCGATTGTAAGTTCGAAGCCAGCCCGGGCTACAAAGTGAGCTCAAGGCCAGCCTGAACTGCATAGCAAGACCCTGTCTTGAGGGGCTGGGGATTTGGCTCAGTGGCACAGCGCCTGCCTGGCAAGCGTAACATCGTGAGTTCGATTCCCGGTACAGGAATAAACCAAAAAAAAAAAAAAAAAAAAGACCCTGTCTCCAAAAGACAAAAACCAAGACCAAGCTGGGTGTGGTGGCACACACCATAATCCCAGCACGTGGGGGGCTGAGGCAGGAGGATTGTTGCAAGTTCAAAGCCAGCCTGGGCTACAAAGTGAGCTCAAGGCCAGCCTGAACTG
>NW_004955481.1:2084477-2093121 GCF_000276665.1 Chinchilla lanigera
AAACCAGAGCAACTGTAGTGGCTGCCAGGGTGCTGTGTGGAGGGTCTGAGGATGCACTGGGTCCTGAGTGCCTTGGGAAGTTAGCAAGCTCTCCTCTGGGAGATTGAGGGATGGTTAATGGTGCACTTCTTGCCATAAAGAAAGGTACTATTGTGGGTTAGTGGTTCACATTCTGAGTGTTAACATCAGAGCTGACTTTCTCTCTCTCCCATCACATACTAGTTCTGTGAACTCAGGAAAGTGGCTTAACCTCTCTGAGCCTTAGTTTCCCCATCTGAAAATAGGGATGCAACTAGCAACCCTTGTGTTGTGAGAGCAGTGATTACTCTAGCGTAGCACCTGGCACTTAGAAAGCCCTCCAGGGGTTGTGAGAGTTTTGGCCAATGATATGTTAGGCTGCCACAGCTACGTATCCCCTGGAGAGGCTCCCCGGGTGCTGGCACAAACCTCACCTCATCAAAGGGTGAGCTTCATAAAAGAACTGTGGCCATTCACACAATCACAGAGCAGGTGACAGGGGTCTGGAACAAGAGAGAGTGGACGAGGAGGGAAGCAACAATCCTGAAGACTAGTGTTCTGGGGAGGAGGCTTCGGGCCAGACAGGAAGGTGTCCACCTGCGGCCTGTGCTTAAGACGCGGGGGAGACTGGGGACTGAGAACAGCGGTAGAGCACTTGCCCTGCATGCACAGGGCCCTGGGTTTGACCTGCAGCCCAGAAGGGAAAAAAAAAGACACAAGTAGAGGAAACACACACACACACACACACACACACACACACACACACATACACACAGGAAACCGGTAAGGATTAATCCTCCCATGAGCACAGAAGTGACTCCAACTCAAACCACCCAGGGTCAGAAGTTTTAAATATCTTTTTCACACTCAGGCTGTATCTGTGAGGACCCCGCTGTGGCCAGGAACAGAAAACTGGCTTATGGACAAAGGGACATGACCGACTTATGAAACCAACAGTCTTGGGGTGGCCGTGGCTCCAGGGGTGGCTAGATCCAGGAGGTCGCAGTATAACATCAAAAGTCACCTCTCTGCACATCTGACCCCTGCTGAGAAAGGCTGCTGGAAGCTGGTAGAAGCTGTAAGGAGCTGTTGGTTCTGTTGGAGGACCCTGTCATGTTGGCTTTCCTGGTGAACTTGGCTGTTTTCATCCTCCGAGGAGCTCGGGACCTTGTTGGCACTGAGAGGGCTTCGGTTCACTTTGGGGGAGCTCTGGTCCTCACTCTGAGCGTCACTTCCTGACTCTAGAGGAAAAGATGGTGCACTTCTAGTCTCCTGGAGAAGCTTGCTGCGTTGGCTTTCCTGATGGGAACTCAGCTGTCTTCACCACTGGAGGAGCTCAGGACCTTACTCTGGCTGAGGATGGTTGTGGTACTTTTCAGGGAGCTCTGGTTCTTACTTTGCACGTTGCTTCCTGGCTCCAGTGCAGATCCCTCAGCCTGCTGGCACAGATCCTTCATCCCGCTGGCACGGACTTCCTAGATTCTACCACTGATCTTTGGACCTTCCCAGTGCAGAGCCATGAAATAGGCCTGCAAGAGATATTGTCATGGACTCTAGGCCTCCAGTTGGATCTGTGGGAGGCATTGTTATGAGCTCTAGGTCTTCAGCTGGACTCATGCAGGACATTTCTGTGGGATCCAGGCCCTCGGCTGGATTCCTTGGTCTTAGTGTGTGGACAGATTTCCTGCACTCTTTTGTATAGCATTCTTTGGGCGACTAGTATAAATAATCTTATAAAAGTGTGTCCTGTATTATATTGTTCTCCTTGCAAAATGTCCCCCAAACCATAATGATTGCCCTCCAGCTAAATCATGACCTTTTCTTGTTTCTGTTTTTTTGAGACAGGGTCTCACTATATAGCCCAGAGTGGTCTCCAATTTGCAATTTTCTTGCCTCAACCTCCCAAGTGCTGGGATTACAGGCATGTGCTAAGAATGATTCATTTTTTTTAAAGGTTTGATCAAGGGTCATGGGAGTGGCTTGCCTGGCCTGTTCATCTCCAGTGATCTGTATTGACTACACACTTATCACCAGAACTACTGACCCTTGGTCAGTGCCAGGGAGTCTTAACCACAGGCAAACAATATCCTGCAATCTTGAGTCCAAGAGTTGTTTGGGAACAGAAGGTGGAGCATAAGGAATTTTTAGGGCTCTGAAACTATTGTGAATGATACTACTGATGGATACACACCATACATTTATCCATACTCAATAGAATTCCAGGAGTGAACCCTAGTGTTCAATCCCCTGGTGAAGCCCTGGGTTCAATCCCCAGTGCTACAACTGTGGACTTCACTTAGTAACCAATATATCAATATTATCTAATCAGTTGTAACAAAAGGATGATGTACATGCAAGATGTTAAGAATAGGGGAAAATTGGAGCTTGTTATGGGGATTTATGGGGGGAATCTTTGTACTTTCCATTCACTTTTTATCAATCTAAAACTACTCCTGCAAGGCCAGGCATGGTGGCGCATGCCTCTAATCCCAGCACTCGGGAGGCTGAGGCAGGAGGATTGTTGCGAGTTCAAGGCCAGCCTGGGCTACAAAGTGAGCTCAAGCCCAACCTAAACTGCATAGCAAGACCTTGTCTCAAAAATACCAGAATAAATAAATAAATAAATAAATAAATAAATAAAACTGCTCCTGCAGGGCCAGGGATATGGCTCAATGGCACAGCATCTGCCTGGCAACGCAAGGTTTTGAGTTTGACTCCCAGTACCAAATAAATAAATAAATAAATAAAACTGCTCCTCCAAATAAAAGCTATTGTGGGACATGGTGGTGCACACCTGTTATCCTAACTACGTGAGAGGCAGGATGATCCTAAATTCAAAGCCAGTCTGGACAATTAATGAGACTCTCTTTCAAAACAAAATTTTAAGCCAGACACATGCCTGTAATCCCAGCACTTCGGAGGCTGAGGCAGGAGGACTGCCATGAGTTTGAGGCCAACCTGGACTACACAGTAAGACCTTGTCTTAAAAAAAATTAAAATGGCTGGGGATATAGCTTGGTGGTAGAGTGCTTGCCTTGCATACTTAAAGCCCTGGGTTCAATCCCCAGTGCTAAAAGGAAACAAAATAATCTGTTGTTTGAAGAGAGAAGAGCCACACTGCAGCCTCCACATGGCACATACTTTCCCTCCCTGAATCTCAGCTCGCTCCAGGAAGAGCCAGGTGCCCTGGTGCAGGCCACCTGCGGAGAGCCCCAAGTGGCAAGGAACGGACGTTTCTAGCCCACAGTAGCAAGGACTTCAGCCCAGCCGTCAGCTGCACAGGTGACTTGGGAGCAGGTCCACTGCCAGCGATGCCTTACGATGCTGCAGCTGTAGGTGATGCCGTGGTTACAGCCCAGTGAGCGTCCTGGAGGCAGAGGCAGCCAGCCCAGCTGCACCCGGACCTGACCTACAGAAACTGTGAGAATAAAGCAGGTTTCTTTCCTTTTCCTTTTCTTTTTAAATTATTTTGTTTTTGAGACATGGTCACACTGTATGGCCTAGTCTGGCCTCCAACTCTGGGCTCCAGTGATCCTCCTGCCTAGGCCTCTTGAGTAGCTGGGACTATAGGTGCACAATACCATGCCTGGTTTAATAAAGTTTCTGGTTTTTTTGTTTTGTTTTGTTTTTGTTTTTGTTTTTGGTTTTTTGGCCTTTTTGAGACAGGGTCTCGCTATGCAGTTCAGGCTGGACTTGAGCTCACTTTGTAGCCCAGGCTGGTCTCAAACTCGCAACAATCCTCCTGTCTCAGCCTCCCGAGTGCTGCGATTACAGGCATGTGCCACCACACCCGTCAAAAAAGTTGTTTTAAACCACTAAATTTGGGGGCTATTTTGTTCTACAGCAGTAGCCAGCTGAAATAGTTGGTATCCTCCTTCATTACCACCTGTGCACTAAGGCAGCTGCTTCACCTTCATCTGAGGGCTGGAAAACCCCAAGTCCAAATTTGTCATATAAGCAATAGTTCATCCAGGCACACCCTTGCTGATGCTCAGAGGACTTTTTCTTTTTTTGCAGTATTGGGGATTGAGCCCAGGGAATGTTCTACCACTGAGCTACAGCCCAGCCCTTTACATTTGAATTTATTCTATTGTTTCAAGTTTGAGACTGAGACTTATTAAATTGCCCAGGCTGGATCTGAACTTGTGATTCCCCTACCTCAGCCTCCTGAGGAACTGGGATTACAGGGGAGCAGTGCACCAGTGCACCTGGCTTGAGGACTTTTAAATTCATTTCCAAAAGGGTGGATATATCTTACAGGGTGGAGGTCCCTGATGGGTGAGTTAAGAGCTAAATATAGTGACACTGACTGGGCCACTTCAACTTCCTTATTTTTGTCAATTATCCGTCAATAAAACTGGGAGGAAAAAAGACTGATGGTTCTCACTGGTTCGTTCTAGGAGTTGTGCATAGCTATTTGGTGTTTGTTTATTTTTGTCTTTTTGAGACAGGGTCTTGCTATGCACTTCAGGCTGGTCTTGAGCTCACTTTGTAGCCCAGGCTAGTCTCAAACTCACAACGATCCTCCTGCCTCAGCCTTCCGAGAGCTTGTATTACAGGTGTGCGCCACTAACAGCATTTTGATGTTTATAAATTCTTCCACATTTGTTCCCTGAGTGGTAGGAAGTAGTATCTCCATTTTACAACTGAGGCTTAGAGAGAAGAGGTGATTTGCTCCATTCACACAACTGTAAGAGATTTTGTTGGTTTTGCTGTTTTGTTTTGAGAATCTTTATGCCTATATCTTTGTATTCAGTACAATTTTTCAAAACAATGACACACACACACACACACACACACATACACACCAAGAAAACGGAATACAATGTTTCAAACAGTTACAGCCCGTTAGTCAACAACAAACTAGGTTTAAATTATCTAGAGGCTTTTAAAAGAGGATTGGGGTGCAGAGTTGACTCTCAAAAAAACGTGCTGAGAGAGTACAAACATACCTAGAAATAAACTGCTCCTTGTTAAGTACTCCTCGTGTTTGCATACAGTGTCCAATACATAGGGAGATAGCGCATCCATGCTGGTCTTTGTACGTGCTGTGTGGTAGATGCTACTCACATTTCTTTATTTTGTAAAGTAGGCAAGGCTCAAAATTTGATCAATTCACACTGATTACTTGTACAATGTATGCATGTGTGGTTTTGTTTTTTTGAGACACGGCCTCACTTTGTAGCCCAGGCTGGCACTGAACTCCTAACAATCCTCCTGCCTCAGCTTCCTGAGTGGTGGGGTTACAGACCTGTGCCACCACGTCCAGCTAACACTTCATTTTGGCTTTTTTCTTGTTTTAATTTCCATTTTAAATTTTTTCCCCTGTGGTACTGGGGATTGAACCCGTGGTCTTCACACTGAGCTATATTCCTAGCCCCCTTTTTATTTTTCATTTTGAGGTAGGGACTTGCTACATAACTAAGTTGCCCAGCCTGGGCTTGAACTTGCAATCATCCTGCCTCAGCCTCCCGGACTGCTGGGATTATAGGCATGCACCACCAAACTTTGCTTGAGATTTTGATCTAAGATCCACAATGGTCTTTTTAGGAAATGTTTATCAAGCAATTGCTAAGTACCCAGTTCTCTGCTAGTTGCTACCACCATACTGATAAGAGCAGTTTCCGTTGTGCACAAGGAGGCCTTCGCAGCCTGGGAAAGGGAACTGCCCAGGGTCACATGGGGACCGTAGGAGGAACTGGAATGTCAAACCCAGGTATGGCTGGGACTAGACATCTTGCTCCTGCCCACTGTGCTGGTGCCTTAGATGAGCTCCCTGAGTGGGAGCTCAACACTCAACAGCAAAGTGAGCAAGATTAGGGCAGCTGGCCCTGGGGCTGGCTACTGGGTAGGTGAGTTGGTGAGACCGGGAGGAAGGGCCCCATACTCCCCAAGAGGGACCTTTTTTTAACCTGGGGATTAAACTGAGGGTCCTTACACTGAGCTACGTCCCCGGCCATTTATTTATTTTGAGGCAGGACCTCACTAAGTTCCTAAACTGTCCAGGCTGGGCTTGAACCAGCCACCCTCCTGCTTCAGCCTTCCAGAGTGCTGGGATTACAGACACACGCCACCATGCCTGGCTTCAAGATATACTTTGTGTTTTCTTGCACGGCTGCCCCAAAGGCCCTGCCACCAGCTACAACAGGTGGGCCAGGGCTGCTCTGGGGGTGTTTGCTTTGGCTGCTTGAAGCTTCAGTCATGGACTTATCACAGATAACTCCACCCTGCAGAAACTCTGGAGGTTTCCTCCCTTCTGCAGCCCTTCTCAGCCAGGTCACTGAGGTGTCTCTCCCCTCCCCATGACTACCCTGTATAAGTAATCCCCATCCGTACCCCCGCCTGTGGCTGGGTCAGTCTGGGTAAGTCGGTGCATTTCCCCCTTTATGCTATAGCACTGATGTGCAAGCTCCAATAAAGCCTTTTCCGGTTAGTATATTTCTGACTACTGGTGACTTTTGTCTCTAGCAGTACATGCTGGAGAGTCCCTGTGGCCACCCATAGCAGCAAAGAGTGAGGCTACTAACACTGAAAGAGCTGACAGCTGCTGGCATTCAAAGCCTTATGCTGGCTGGGCATGGTGGCACATGCCTGTAATCCCAGCACTTGGGAGGCTGAGGCGGGAGGATCGTTGCGAGTTCAAGACCAGCTTAGGCTACAAAGTGAGCACAAGGCCAGCCTGAACTGCATAGCGAGACCCTGTCTCAAACAGACCAAAAAAAAAAAAAAAAAAAGCCTAGGGCTCTTAACACAAAAAAAGAGTGGCACTTGGCCACATTGTGATCTCTGTACAAACTGAGCAAGAACCCTCACCCCCTTGGTAACATCTTGGCAGCACATACAGGGGCCGTCTCCTTTAGAGAACCCTGAAGAAGAGGATGAACAATGGTGTCAGTCATCAGCAGGCCCACAAGTCAGCCCATGTCTGATTTGCCTCTTACATGCAGCTAAGAATTCACACTAACCAGTGCACTGCAAGAAAGGAGTGGCTCCTGGGAACCGTGGCTGGCAGAGAAGTTTCCTGAGGAGAATGTGCCTGAGGAGACCGGACTCTCCATCCACTGGCTCTGGAGGGATCCTGGGATGACAGGGAAACTCCCTGAGAGGTCCTGGCCACACTGTTATTTATTAACGGTCAAATTTGGCCTTTAATGAAGCCAGGGGTGGTGGCACACACCTGTAACCCCAGCACTCGGCAGGCTGAGGCAGGAGGGTCGTTGCAAGTTCAAGACCAGCCTGGGCTACAAAGTGAGCTCAAGGCCAGCCTGAACTGCATAGCAAAACCCTGTTTCAAAGAAGACAAAATAAATAAATAAATAAAATTTGGCCTTTAAAACCATCGACATATTCCTTTCTGATTGTCGCTATTATAGATAGCTAAGTTACTCAGAAAAATTATAGGCAGTCAGACAGGGCTGGGCCCTTGAGAGGTCAGTGCAGGAGACATCTGTGGCTGGAGGCACATTTATTGAAGGCCAGGCCTCAGGACAAAGAGGAATGACTACACCCATACACTTCCCCCAGGCATGGACAGCTGTGAATGATATTCTAAATAGGCATCAATCACCTTGGGCGGGGGACCCAAACCTCCTTAACCACCCCTTCCAGAAAAGTCCTTGTTTGTCCCATGCGTGCTTGCTGCATGACTTGCTTCCCCACTTGATCCCCAGTTAATGAATATTACCTAAGCAACTATATTTGTAATCTTATTAGTTGATCACAGTTTGTCACATCTCGTGATTTTCCATCGGATTGATGTTACCTAAGCCACTATACTTATAGCCTTATTGGTTAACTGGGGCGGCATCCACTTGAGACCCCCCTTCTGTCCCTCTTAGACAGAGACTTTCTTTTAATAACTACTTCTGATTCTAACCTCCGTTGTTCCTAGAATTCATTCTTTGATTTTAGAGAACACAGACCTGGCACAGCAGACATCTAGCAGGTTGGGAGTTGTATTTCCCTGATGTCATTTGGATTATTTGGAGGTCCTCTATCATCCCTGTATCACACACCCTATACCATCACTATAATGAGTGCTACCACATTCCCCCATTCCCGCTCAGTCACAGCACCCGAGGCCAGCACTCTAGGCTCTGCCCGCTGACCCTGGTTTGCAGCACTGGCCATGCCCTGGCCTTGAGGAAGGGTACTAAGGCCTTGCTGCTCCATGCATGTCCTGAGCCCAGTACTGACATGACCTATGGACTAGATAGAAACTCCTGCAAGCGCAATCTCAGGTGACCTCTCAGACCTGCTGAATACAAACCTATAGCTTAACAAGATCCCCAGCTAATACGTATGCAGGAGACAATTCCCAAAGGGAATTCTCATGTTTCTGGAAGTCTTGTGAGGAGTCATTGACTACCTTGTCCCCAACTGTCTCTTGAAGGATATTTGCATGACAAACAGCTTTGAAGAGATAGTGTTTCTCTCCAGACCAAAGGGCAGATTTGCTTACTGCCTATTCTAGAACATTCTGGTTCTTAAGCTCAGACTTTCCTTCCTGGAACACATCCGATGATGTTTGGGTGTTACCTAGAATCCCTCTGCATTACCCTGTAGGAAATGAAGCAGGAAGACCCAGCACAAATGCTTGTACTCCTGTTGCTGTGACTAACAAACC
>NW_004955481.1:2093271-2096763 GCF_000276665.1 Chinchilla lanigera
GCATACCTCGAACTCGCGGTGATCGTCCTGCCTCAGCCTCCAGAGTGCTGGGATTACAGGCATGCGCCACCACACCCAGCTGAGTCTTGCGTCTTTAGTCAGCACCAGTGACACTGTGGCACAGACCGTTAGCTTGTAAACAGCAGAAAGTCAGAGACCCTTCCCAGTTTTCCACCCTGGTCTAAGGGCGACTCAGAGCAACCATTTAACCCTCTGGCTTCTCTCACTTAAACCGGAAGCTGTGTGATGTTCTCCATTCAGCGGTTACTTTTCAAATTACATAAGAAATGCATATTACAGGCAAAGGAGAAAGTACAGATAAGCAAAGCAATGTTTTATAAACAACCACCTGATAGGGCCAGGGCGTGGTGGCACATGCCTGTAAGCCCTGCTCCTTGGGAGGTTGGGACAGGAGACTTTCAAATTCAAGGCCAGGGTGGGTTTGTCATAAAAGAAAATAAAATAAAATAAAATAAAATAGCTGGTGGCTCAGCTGGCAGAGCACCCCTTGGTTCAATCCTCAGTACTGGAAAAAAAATCAAAACACCCGATCCCACTGTTAGGAGAGAGTTATCCTTCTCTGTTCAGAATTCATCCTTCCATCTTTTTCTATTAATATATATATCTACACACAGGAAAGTAACATTAATGGGATAATAGTGCATACTTTGTCTTCTTAGTGATTCTTTTAAAAACTACAGCGTGGGCATCTTCCCAAGTCACTACATTGACACCCATCTCACGCTGTGCAAAGCTTGCCTAGTATTCCATTATTCGGGCCTCTATTTGTGAACATGTAGTCGATCTCTAGTTTTCCTGGCTGTTCTAAACAACTCTGCAATAAATATCCTTATATGTACTTTCTAGTGCAGTGTTTCCAGTGCTTTGGATACATTCTTGGAAGTGAAATTACAAGCCAAGAGATAATTAAAACAATACACACTTGCTTAGCTTGTAACTCATGCCAGGTACGCTTCTAAGCCCTTGGCACACATCAATTTATTTAATCCTCACAGATCTCTAGGGAGGGAAAAAACTCTTTTTTTTTTTTGTACCTGGAATTGAACTCAGTACCTTGTGCTTGCTTGCCAGGCAGGCGCTGCCCCGCTGAGCTATAGCCCCACCACCATCACCAACAGAAAAACTCTTGCCATCCCTGTTTTACAGAGTTTAAGGAACTGACCCAAGGTCATGTGGTAGATAAGAGGTGAAGGTGGGATTTGAACCCAAGCACTCTGGCTCAGAGTCTGCGTGGACCCATCCCTCTGTAGATCGCCGCCTATGTTACTTTTTTTTCTGTTTTCTTCCCCCCGCCCCATATCGGGAATCGAACTCACGACCTCGCTCTTGCCAGGCTGGCGCTGGGCCGCTGAGCTAAATCCCCAGGCCCTCGCCAAGTGTTTTGAATGTTCTCCTTGACTTTCCTAGAGCCACATAGGGAGTGGCATGGGAAGCAAGTGTGGATCTTTGATTTTGTGTCCCTTGCTCGGCTGCAGTGGGTGGTAAAGTCCTCTCAGAGCTGAGCGCCAGGAAACACAACTCCTCCTTTCGAGGCTCACACCCTTCGTCTGGACGCTGTCCCGCAGGCTGTCTTCCGTCCAGCTTTGCTTATGAGGAACCTTGGTGCTGTCTTGTCCTGGGCCGCGGCAGCCTGTCTCGGTCTGGGTTCTGGTGCTGACCCTGCCACCCCCACTCTCAGACTCCCTGGCCTTTATCCTTTCACGCCGGTGTCTTTTCCTGGAGTCACCCCTGTCCCCCACTCCTTGAGCGCACAAACAAACAAAAACCGAGCGGAAAAATTCATTTAAACTAACATTTTTGGAGCCTTCCTTGCTTTGTAAGAACCCCGGTGGGTGGGTTGGGAAGGCCTGTGCTGGCAGAGGGAACATCCTGTTAATTGTATTTGTCCCGCTTAATTACCTAAACAAAAGCCTTTTGGAGACCAGGAGGGCAGTCATTTGTAATTAGCAGCAATTGGTTTGACACACCCAAGACCCCTGCAAGCTCATCCTGAAAAAGGAGCCAGTGAACATAAAGAACACAAGCCTCTCACTCAGCTCCAACCGTTGGTTCAACACCGGCTCCATGGGGAGAGTGAAAACAGTTATTTTTAGTGCCACCAGGTAAAAGCACTGCACTCCCTCAGCCTGGTTCCTTATTATCACTAGCACAAGCCAAAAAGCTAGTGATGGTCCATCCATGGGGAGAATTTGAATGATTTTTATTTTTTACTACTATGTACTTTTTAAAATGGTTTTTATTTGGTGTTAGGGATGGAACTTGGCTCCTTGTACATGCCAGGGAAGCATCAACCACTGAGCAAAACTTCCAGCTCAGTATTTCCTTAATTTTTTAAAATGAGCATGTATTAGGCGGGGTATGCGGTGGCACATGTCTATAATCCCAGCCCTTGGGAGGCCGAGGCAGGAGGATCCCTACAAGTTGGAGGCTATTCTGGGCTACAAAATGAGTTTGAGGCCAGCTTGAGCTGCATAGTGAAACACTGTCTCAAAAAGACCAAAAAAAAAAAAAGACAGAAGTACTTATTAGTGTGTGATTAAGAACATTGTTAAATACTGTATATTTTTTTCTGAAAATTTTTATTATGGAAAATGTCAAACATAATTGAAATTGGTTCCACATTTATAGATCCAACCAACTGCTAACTGAAAGTACTGTATAGAGGGGGAAAATACATCTCTGTTGAAAGGGTAATGTTCTTATTGCCTAAATAGCACAGTATGGCTGGGCATGCATACCTATAATCCTAGCACTTGGGAGGCTGAGACAGGAGGATGGCCACAAGTTCAAGGCCAGCCTGAACTACACAATGAGACCCTGTCTCAAAAAACAAAACAAAAAAAAATATAACAACTGTTCACATGATATTACATTGTAGTAGGTATTGTAAGTAACCTAGTGATGATAAAGTTCACTGGACAATGGCAAATACTATGCCATTTAATATAAGAGACTTCAGCATCTGTGGATTTTGGCGTTCTGGGGAGGCGAGTCCCGGAGCCAGTCCCACTTCAGTACCCAGTGACAACTGTAGGCTCAATACAAAAGTAAGCACAGAAGCTCCATCAACCCAAAACCCAGTTTCGAAGATTTTCAACAATTTTTTTGGCGTGTGTGACATTGGAGATTGAATGGAACCCAGGGTCTCACACTTGCTAGGCAAGCGACACAGCCACTGAGCCACACAGCCACTGAGCCACACAGCCAGCCTTTTTACTTTGTTTTGAGGCAGTCTTGCTAAATTTCCCAGGTTGACCTTGAACTTGTGATCCTCCTGTGGATCAGGAGGGAGTCGGGAGGGAGGCTTCCAGGTGCCTGGCTTTACATTTCATTTTTGTTTGTTACTCATATATAGAAACACAATTGATTCTTATATATTTACATTATATTCTGAGGTCTTCATACATTCAATGACCAGTTCTGGTAATTTTTTTTTTTTTTTTTTGTCGTTTTGAGACAAGGTCTCCCTAT
>NW_004955481.1:2099165-2110522 GCF_000276665.1 Chinchilla lanigera
TTTCTTTTTCCTTTCTTTTCTTTGAGACAGGAAAGGGTTGGGCCGGGGATATGGCTCAGTGGCATAAGTGCTTGCCTGGCAAGTCTGAGTTCAATTCCCAGTACCAAAAAAGGAGAGAGAGATAGGGTCTTGCTCCGTAGTCCAGGCTGGACTTGAATTCACTATGTAGCCCAGGCTGGCCTTGAGCAACCCTTCTGCCTTAGCCTCCCAAGTACTGGAATTACAGATAACCACTACCCTACCTGACTTGCTAGCTCTGTTTTTCATCAATTAAGCTGAAGCTTTTTTTTTTTTTTTTTTTTTTTTTTTTTTTTGAAACAGGGCTTCGCTATGCTGCTCAGGCTGGCCTTGAGCTCACTTTGTAACCCAGGCTGGTCTCGAACTCCCAACGATCCTCTTGCCTCAGCCTCCCGAGTGCTAGGATTACAGGAGTGTGCCACCATTCCCGGCTGAAGCTTATTTTTTTCAAACGACCAAAATTTTGCTTTGGTAATTTTCATAATTGTCTTTTTCTTTTTCTCTTTCTTTCCTTCCCTCCTCTCCCCCTCCCTTTTTCTTTCTGTCTCTGTCTCTCTCTCTCTCTGTGTCTCTGTCTCTTTCTTTTTCTGTGTTGGGGGATTGAACCCAGGGCCCATACAAGTAGCAAGTGTTCTACCGCTGAGCTACACCCTGAGCCTCTTTCTAGTATATGGATTTATAGCCCTATATTTATTATTTCCTTCCCCCCTCTTACTTTGAGCTTCGCTTGCTCATCTGTTTCTGGCTTCTCTAAATGGTGGGAGTGGCCGTAAGGGGGGCCGTAGCAGCGGGGCTGCTGTTTCTGGGTTCTGATTCCTTTGGTAGCGCTGGGCACCCGATCCAGGCGCTCACACAGGCAGGGCAAGCGCTCTACCACCACGCCACCTCCTCAGCCCTGGGCTGCTTCTCACAATTATTAATAATCTGGGCTTCTTTAGTGTCCCCTGTCGCCTCTTCAGCCTCCAACACGTGCATGCTCTGCTGTCTGCATTCACTATAGTATGGCATTGTTTTCCTGATTGGATTCTGCTATACAGATAAACTAGAATTTATTTTTTTTCTGTTGGTACCGGGAATCGAACTCAGGACCTTGCCCTTGCCAGGCAGGTGCTTGTGCCACTGAGCTATATCCCTGGCCCTAGAATTTCTTAAAAGTACATAACCCACCTCCACCACCAAAGTAGTCCTGTGATATATCCCTAGGTGCTGTGACGTAATGGGTTTGGAAAATGCTCCTTCTGAGATCTCCTGCTTTGAAGATTCTCATTGCACACTACACATGCTAACAGCAGGGGCAGATCAGCACACAGCAGATGTTTGCTGCTTCTCCCCACATCCTCAGGGAAGGTATGGCTCCCTGACGCCCCGATTTTTTTTTTTTTGTACCGAGAATCGAACTCAGAACCTTGCACTTGCCAGGGAGGCACTTGTGCCGCTGAGCTAGATCCCCAGCACGACGCACTGATCTGGATCTGGCCATGTAACTTGCTTTGGCCGTTGGACGTGGGTGGAAGTAACAGGGTGACGGTTCCTCGTGCAGACTTCAGGTGGGCTTGGATTTCTAACCGCCCCTCCCAGAGCTGTGAACCTCGTCCTGAGAAGGATGTACCCAACCTACCTCTCTAGCCAACTCGAGCCAAGAGGAACAGCCCTGAATTCCAGTACCTGGCCTGGGACAGAACAGCCCCACCAGAGCTACAGACGTGTAAGCAAGAAGCGAGCTTTCTGCTGTACAGCCCTGGGACGGCGGCGGCTGTGCGGCAACAGCTGACGAACGCAGGCTTCCAAGAGCCTCCACAAACGTATTCAGCACTGCGCAGCTTTGCGTGTCCCTAAACCGCCCTGACCACACAATCTTATTTGTATTCCACAGTCAGCACTTCGCGATGCAGTGATAAAACGAACCACTGGACAGTGATTATACTCAAAATGATCAAAATTTTGAAAATAGCTCAGGAGGCTGAGGCAGGAGGATTGTTGCGAGTGCGACACCAGTCTGGGCTACAAAGTGAGCTCAAGGCAAGCCTGAACTGTATAGTGAGGCCCTGTCTCAAAAAGACTAAAAAAATAAAAAAAGAAAGAAAGTAGGAATTACTTGAGACAGCATGTTACCTAAACAATAGTCATGCATTTCTTAAGATTTATATTAATTATATTTACTCCTTTTTTTCTTGGGGGCATCAGCTTAACCTGATATACTGAGAAAAGCTGCAGGAACGGAAACATTTGCTTCAATATACTTAGGACGCTCTGTAACTACAGCTTAATTCTTAAACACTATAAATATTTTTCCTTTAAAACCCTGGAACTGCTGATTAGCCAATTCATTTTATGGAAAATTTATACCATATAAACAAATTGGCAAAATTAGCCCTCATTGTTATCCCAAGCAGCCAAATTAGACTTAATTTCTATTAAAAAGAAACTGGGGGCCTGTGGGTATAGCTCAGCGACTGTGCTCATGCTTAGCTGCTTTGGGGCGGGAGGGAGGGGGCATTAAATAAACAGCGTCGTCACTCCAGGCCTCACTTTGGGAGAACACAACAACCTGGCCCACCCTGCTATACTACTGCCGCAGTCCATCCTAGCATGTAACCGCCCTCTGTGAGGCTGCCCACGGCCACAGAGCCCTCCAGCGGACTCCAGGAGTGGGCTCTGGTGTCCTTTTGCCAGTTTTCCAGTCCAGAGCCTTGGTTTTGTTTTTTTTTTCTTTTTTTCTTTTTTTGAGACAGGGTCTCGCTTCGCAGTTCAGGCTGGCCTTGAGCTCACTTTGTATCTCAGGCTGGTCCTGAAAACGATCTTCCTGCCTCAGACTCCCGCGTGCTGGGATTACAGGTGTGTGCCACCACACCCGGCATAGCCCAGAACCTTGTCACACAATAAAGTTAAGGGCGGGTAGGCTAAGGCATGCCCTTCTGTAAAGCGGGAGAAGTCTGACCTGGAAGCAGAGGTGGGAAGCTGCTGCCGTCTCCAGTTCCAGCTGCATTTCCAGGCAGACTTTGGGAAAGGGTGGGGCTGGGGGTGTAGCTCAGTGGGAAAGCACTTGCCTAACTGCACAAGGGCCTGCACTAGGGGAAAAAAAGGAATTTAAGGAAAAAGTATTTGTTGCAAGTTCAAGACCAGCCTGAGCTACAAAGTGAGCTCAAGGCCAGTCTGAACTAAATAGTGAGACCCTGTCTCAAAAAAGACAAAAAAAAGAAAGAAAAAGAAAAGTACGTATGAAATTTTGGAACAAAATCTCTTAAAATTATCTATATGCAGGTACCACTTGGAAAATCTCATATCTGCAAATAGAACACTGCTAAATATTTTGTCTCAAAACCTCTCAAGATGAGGTTTTGCTGAATCAAACATTAAAATCTTACTTTAAAAAAAGGGAAGCATCTCTCAGCTTTATTTTTTAGATAATTTATTGTTAAATGGAGAAGTCATAAAGCAAAATGGAATGAGACAGAGGTCAAAGACAAATTTAAAACACAGTTTTGTCCAATACTCTTTCGGATTTCTTAAGGTTAGAAACAAGAAAAATGCCAAAGGAAAAGATCTTCATTCAAACTAAGTCTAAAGGTCCATGGTTTGAAAGGAAACAATGTTTCTCTGAAAATACAAATCATCCTTATTACATGAAAGGCATAATTTAAGAGACCAAGAGGAAAAAAAAAACTTTTTAATTAACAAATAAACTGTATTTCTCACGCATACGTGGGAATGTTTATTTTAGATCAGTGAGTTTTCAAATTCACCACTTCCACCCTGTAAACTAGCGTGAATTCACTATCGCCTGACGACGTCAGAGCCTCACCGGTGCGTCCCACGGCATCGCCGCATCTCCCATTTCTGCAACTTTCAGCCAAGCAGGTTTGGAGAAAAAGAGAGGGTTGGAAAGAACTGCAGCTGGTTCCCTAGTGAATAACTTAACAGAGGAAAACCTGCTTTTCCATTTGCATGACACATTCGCTGTCACCCACTTCTACTTACTTTACTGGTAAGAGTTCAGGTTTTTTCCATACCTAGAATGATTTGCCTGAACTTTAACATAATCCTTCTACGACAAAAATTCAAAATAGAATAAAACAACAACCCCAAACTCCCAAGGACACCTCCCACGCTGCTGTGCTCCGAGAGCACATTCTCCCTCCGGCAGCCCTGCCCAAAGGGCTGTTCTGAGCTCACCCAAGTGCTCCACTCCACTGGGGCAGAGCAACGCCTCTGGAATTCTCCTAATATAATTTAAAAATTACACTTACCACTTAATGACAACATTAGGAAATCAAATAGAAATATCCGCTTTTACTAATGTACCCTGTGCAATGTGCCCTTCCAAAGGCACCCAGCACGTGTCACTCTGTCCGTGACCCAGGAGACAACAGGGCCCAGGGCGTCCCCGTGCTGGGTGCCTGCTGAGCTGCACCTTGGCAAACCAGCTGCATCGAAAGAGACGCGTCCTGTCCATTAGGAACACAATACTGTTGTCTGCAGGGGACACCTGACAACGTGGCTGCCCAGGCCCCCAGTGACCCTGCAGGACAGTGATTAGGATCGTGCCTGCTTTCACTGTAACAAGCCCCTGCTACGGCTCCAGCGGACCCAGAGAGCTTTCAATTCTGATTTCAGGACAGATAGAAGCCATCCACAGAAACCTGCAGATAAAGCAGGAGGCTGGACTTACAACCTTCTGTAACCCAGGATCACTTGACATAATTTGGATGTATTCAAAGGAAATATGTACGGTTTGTTCTTTCCAGTACTGGAAAAAAGTCCATCTGCCACTTTCTCCACTCAGGCACCGCAGGGCCTGGCAGGAGGTGCTAAGAAGCAAGGGCGGGGGCCGGGCGGTGAGCGGGCAGCAGCCCGGTCGCACCTGCCCAGCAGCGGCCTCTGCACTGCTGCCCCCGCCCGTTCGGCGGCGCTCACACAGCGGCCTCAGGAGCATCTTCAGTCCACATTCGGCTCCACAGTGGCCACCTTCATGGGTACAGTGGCAGAAAAGAAATGTCCACCACTGCTGTAGTGGCCAAGTTGTGGTGGCTGAATTATGCCACCTTTCCCTATCCGGAACTCAGCTGAACCTGGGGCGGGGGGCGGGAAGCAAGAATCCTTGCTTTTGGGACTGTTGGATTAGACCCAACCCTTCCACAATTTCAACACCACCGAAGTCCTAAAAACAGGTCCATCCAGACGCTTAATCACAACGACTGGAGCGCCAGAAGCATCCACATTCACCTCTTCCCGCCAGGCCAGCAGGGGGTCTGAAGCGTGGCCTTCCAGAGTGGAAACCTCCCTGATAAGAGCCCTAGAAAGTACTTTTCCAAAGCATTCTTTTAAAATGCCATTTCTTCCAAAAGAGCCCTCTACTACATTGTGCCTCGTGAAAAAACTGGAAAGTATTTTGAAACCCCAGAATACCTATCGAGAGAGTTACACAAGCCTAGGGATGCTAACCAGATGCCAAGTGTGCGAGGGCCCTGCGAGGGCTGAGCCAGAGCCGGCGCCTGGACCCCACCCGCTGCTCCCAAGCCAGGCCATCGGTCCACCTGGCCATCTGCAGTGGGCAGCCACACAGCGAGCCTTTGTTTTTTCCTCCAAAGGCAGCTCCTATTGTGGTTTGGGGTTTTTTGATATCATGAGAACGATCTAGAGAATTCCAAGAGTTTTAGTTAACAGGAAATACAAATGGAAGCAAAAATAAAAATGGAATGGAACTCAGCTCTCCACAGATTGAACACATATGGGTTTCACAATTTACTGAATGAGCTCTACTCCTGTAGCAGGGAAGACTTCTGTGGCTGAACCTTCCCACAGCCCACTTTCCCATCGCGGGACTTTCCCACCTGTTCTTCACACACACGGCCGCGGAGGGAGCCCGCCTCCACCACTCGCTCCCTGGCCCCATGTGCTGTCATTCTCTTCTTGCTCTAGTTGTCTTTTTTATTTTCTCATCATACGGAGACTTCGGGGACACTGCAGCAGCAAACCAGATATACTCCTTTTGAAGGCAATTTGAAAATTTAAAAACAAAACCAAGTATCTCAATAATTGTAAGATGCAGTGACTTCTTTTTTCTTCTTCCCCAAACTGGGCTCAGAGGTATCTCCAGGTTAGACTCCTCTAGGGCTGGAATGACGTGCAAGGCCTACATGGGTGGCCTGGGGACCGGGGCAGAGGGCCAGCAGCCGGTCCAACCCCAACCAGCCCGCGCAAGTCAGCACTCATCCGCGAGGCAGTCGCTGCCCAGGATCTCGGTGGCCTCAAGCTCCACACTGGACAGAAACCGCCGCAGCTTCTTGTGGCAGTTGTAATCCAGGGTGGTGGTGTAGACGGTCTTGGGGTACTTGGGGTAGACGATGGTGGTGCTGAGGAAGCGTGCGGGCTTGTGGCGGGGCTCAAAGCGCACCTCGGCCTTGTAGTTGCGCCACGTGCAGTTAGGGATGCAGATGACCGTCTGGCTGCAGGAGGCCACTGCCAGGCCCAGCGGCAGCTGCACGTCATCGATGAAGTGGCGCTCAGAGTCGTACTTGACCGAGGAAGTGTACCTGGGGGAGACATCATGCAGAATGAAGCCATTTCTCAGGAGGGATGGCTGACTGACTTTGACTCTAGTGGGGTATAAATACTGAAATGTGGCTATGCCAGTGAGAAGCAGGATAGAGGGGACGTGCTTACTCTGTGCCAGGTACAACCTCTGAAGCGCTTTGTCATAGAATCAAATTCAGTCTCCTCTACAATCCTGGCAGAGGAAAGCGAGTCGCAGAGACAAGAGTCATGGTGCCATGGAGTGGCGAAGCTGGGAATGGAACCCAGGGCCTTGTACGTGTTAGGCAAGTGCTCTAGCACTGAGCTACCCCAGTCATGAGCTGGGGTTTCCATGCCGGAGAACAAGATTCCAAAGCTTACCCTGCACTCGTTCCTCACCTCAGCCCCTGGGTGCTGCTCCACTTTTCTTAACAAGGTCCCTTAATCAGGCAGCTTCCCCTGACTAAGCCTCAGTTTCCTCTTTCCGTAAAGGGTGCCCCAGCCCAATGGAGCGGAATGTCAGCACACAGTAATCACAGTCACAGGCCCCACACAACGTTTTGGCTGACAGGCCACACCTGCCATGGCCGTCCCACAAGATTACATGGCCTACGGACACTTAGTCAGTCTTCTTAGTTTGTAGCCATCCACTCCATGGTGTTCACATAAAGACAAACTCGATCGCCTAACACCACATTCTTCCTGAACATGGCTCTGTCGGTAAGCGACATATGACTGTCCTGTAGAATGAGGTGGATTCGCCTCCGAGTGGGCAGCTTCTCTGTTCCCTCGAGTGACTGAGCAGCTCTTTAATGAGAGAAGGGAGAAACCCAGAAATCCTGCGTGTTGACTCTGGAAGCTTGGTCGTAGCCAGGCCTAGCATTTGGTCTACCTGGCCTTCAGTCTGGCCCTCTCCCAAACCCAGGGACTCGGGAACCTGAACTTTATCATTGGAAGCCAATTACAATCTTGATTTCCATAAAATAAGTTACCATTTGTGTTCTTTAGCTATTTTATTTTTTAAGACCTTTGGTAATTTGGGAGTTCAAAGAAGCACTTTACTACATTATGACTGCAGCTTTATAGATCCTAACATAGGCACAGGCATCGTATAGAGACATGCTAACAGCGGCTACCCCGGTCAGGTGAGAACTGGCATTCTGTGCTGGCAGTCGGGTGGCACTGCCTGCCCCCTTGGGCAGGGAGCAAGGAGGCTGGTGGAAACTAATGTTATAAAGTCACGTCCTCGTTTTGTTAGAAACACAAGCTCTACAGGAATAAAAGGTAAAACTGCTCACCTCTAAACCCATAAACCTCTCTTTGTTCCACATCAAAGGACTCTTTGTGTCGATGCTACTGAAACTTCAGCTACAAACCCCCCAGTTACTAAAAGTTACAATTCCTTTCTCTGAAAAGACATAGCTTTAACGGAGCTTCTCAACGAATCTTTGCCCCTGGAGAATCCTGAATGAGATCATTCTCACAGGAAGACTAGAACTTGTCCCAGGACAGGGTAACAGGAGACACGGTTACAGCACCTGGAGGAGGGGACTGGGTGGGGAGCTCCTGAAAAGAAGACTCTAATACTCAAAAAAATTTTAGCATCTGATGAACACGATATCTGAAGTGTATAAAGTTGCAGTACTTTATGTACACACGGTCTCATTTTCACTTTAAAAAGTATATCTGTGTATGCTATCATTATGCCAATCCTAGCACTCAGGAGGCAAGGGCAGGAAGATCACAAGTTCAAGGCTATCCTGGGGTCCATAGTAAGATCCTGTCTCAAAAAATAAAGAAACAAGCCGGGTGTGGTGGCACATGCCTGTAATCCTAGCGCTTGGCAGGCTGAGGCAGGAAGATCATTGCGAGTTCGAAGCCACCCTGGGCTACAAAGTGAGTTCAAGACTAGCCTCAACTGCATTGTGAGACTCTGTCTCAAAAAACAAAGAAACAAACAAAAAAGAAGTGCATGTATTTACTTGGCTAAAATGCAGCGGAAAAAGTCTGAAAAAGTACCCACCAAACTACAGGCTTTGGCATATTTCCACAATTAACTATTTTTTAAAATAATAAGCCATCACGTCTAGAACAGAAAGTGAAAATTGAAGAAATAAAGTCAGACTTGCTATATTTACCTTACTTCCTTCGGTGGTAAGGGGTCAAACTCCACTCCTTCTCCAAAGGACAGGGGACAGAGCCTTGGTGAGCAGCTGGCAGCCAGGGCAGTGGGGAGGGATGCTGGATTCTTCTAGGACATAGAAGTGGACGATTAGAGCCGTCACAAGATGCTGGTGGGTGCTCTGACCTTTGTGGTCTGTGTCCAGCATCCGGGGCACACGAGGGAAGGGCTGACCCTCAGCACAGGAAAAGCACTGGACAGGCAGCCAGAAAGGCATGGGTTCAAATCCCAGGTGGATCCCAAATACACTCTGTGCTCTCAGAAGAGCCACATTATATCCTTTTGTGACCTTATCTGCACACAGGGGGAGCGGTGTGCTTCCTCTCACTGCAGTTCTGCAAGAGGCAGAAAAGAGGAAACAGACTCCATCTCAGCATCAGGATGGTGGCCAGACCCAGGGGCCACTGCACAACAGCACAAATGCAGTGAGAAGGCCTCGGTGAACTGGAACCCAGCACCCTAGAACCCTCAATTATGTGGCACCTCCTCTGTCACTGTTGCTGCAACACTGTAGAAAAACCAAACCAAAAGAAATGCCACCAGGGGTTTTTTGAAATCAGATGCAGTGCACCCCTCCCATGCCCTTTGCCTTTGAGGCAAATCTATACCCAGGCAAGGTGTGAATCACACAACTCAGTCTCGTGGGTTAGAGAACACTGAGATGTCCGTGTCTCCCTCCACTATGCAGAAAAGTCAGCGACTCAGAGCACAGCCTACTGCAGGGTAGCCGTCCCCAGCCCCGTAAAGCCACAGGTGCTCTGGCTCATCGGGGGCCTATCAGCAGACAGTTCCATCCTGGCCGTACGCACCCTTTCCGGAACCCGGGCATCAGGGATCGATAGGATCCATGATAAGCACGGTGCAGAGCTTGACCTGAGCAGTCCTTTGTGTTCCCTGGTTTGCTGAGATCTGTCATTTTCTCTGCCTAATTTGAGAGAAGGCTCTACACTTGGGCTGGGATGTGGAGGCAGCAGTCCCATACCCAACCTGGGTAAGAGGCAAACAGTTCTAGAAGATTGGCCATGAAACCCATAGTGTGCTACCAAGGTGTGCAGTTGGGGAGTAGCATGAAAATGCAAAACCCTAAGGGGACCCACACAGGGAGAAGCAGAGGGTCCTTCAGGTTGAGCTCCTAAGCTTTTGGGTGGAGAGCTCATGCGGGAAAAGGAAAGTGGGCTCAAACCGAGGTCAGTGGATGGTGTGGGCCTCCAAATCGTGACAGTGGGGTGCTCTGCCCCCAGCTCCCCAGCTGCCAGAGACCTTCCAAAAGCAGGGACACTTCCCAGGCAGTCCTGGTGGGATATGTGATGATCTGGCCGTAGGAGGAGGTGGCTGCAATCTCACACACACACACACACACACACACACACACACACACACACACACACACGACAGCCTTCTGCATGCACTCCCCTTGTCCCACCTCCTCTGTTCTTTCATCTCCAACCATCTCACAAACCCTCCCTCGGCCTCCAGGTGTGGGGTGGTGATGGGGTTGACAGGAGAGGTTATGACAGATCCTTGCACAAAACGGCCCTGGGAAACGGAGAGGAAGCTGCGGGCTCTGGCAAGGCTCAGAAAAGCATCAGAAGGCTTCCCAGAAGAGGTGCCATGAGCTGGTCATCGAAGGAGCCAGTGAGACTGGCTCCTTGTTTCGGGTAAGAAGCAACGTGCTTGCCGGGTGGAGGGAGTCGCCCCAGAGGCGTCACTGTGTGTGTGTCTGGTCCATGTCAGGGCCCGTGGAAGATGAAGCTAGAAAGGACCAGAAGGTGAAGACCAAATTGTAGCAAGCATCGCCCTCTGGGACATACTGATGCCAGCCAAAAGACTGGGTCAGTGGGTCAGGAAGGCTATGCGCCTCGAAACTCTAATCTGGGTTCTGAACACTGGCTCCAAATACTTGGGGGAGAGACAATACTCTCCCCCGAGCTTTGACTGATGTGGCCTCTCCTAGGCTCTGAGTCGAGGTAACCAACACCATTATCTGAGCCATTCCTCAGGTAAAACGGATTTGGTGGATTTTTTTTCTTTAAATAAGTTTTAAAATAAAAAGGACTTTTAAAATTCCAGCCATCGTAAGGCCTCCCATCTATTAAATGCGGGACACTCACCTGGTTAGGTGTTCAGGACAAGGGGGACCACTTGGGGTCTGGATCATGGGGTGCCTCAAAGGTGCCAAAAGACTGGCCTGTTTGCTCTCTGAATCGGGGAACCCGGAGCACACCCCCTTTTCAGGACCTTCCAGGAGGAGGCAGGCCTAGGGAGCGGCTGCCAGCTACGGGCAAAGCCGCAGGGTGTCGGGCCCACGGGCGGGGGAGGGGGAGGCTCGGGTTCCCCGTTGGTGTCCCGGGAGCCCCACCCGCCCCGCCCGAGCAGGAATGCGGTGGAGCCGCAGCCTGGCAGCCCCGGGGGCCGCCACCTCGAAGGGAGGAGACGGCGGTTCGCCTCTCCCAGGGCTCCCGCGCCTCCCAGGCGATGACAATTTTCCAGCCACCGGCTCCAGCTGGCCGAGGCTCTCTCTGCGCTCCCGCCCCGAGATGCCGGGGAAGGCCACGCCGTCTCGACGGGCGGGAGGTGGCACAGACAGCGCGCCCGGGCCGAGGCGGCGCGACCGCCGGGCTCTCCCCCGGCCCAGCCGCGGGTG
>NW_004955481.1:2111047-2160138 GCF_000276665.1 Chinchilla lanigera
GTGCCGCGGGTGCTGCGCTCGCCTTGGGCGCCAATCGCCGCGCGCGAAGGGCACAATACGAGCCTCGCGGCCGGCGGGCCAGGCTCCCCGGCCCGGCCTGCCCCCCTACCCCGCCACGAGCGGACGCGGAAGCCCCTCTCGAGCCTGCGCCTGGGGGAGGCGGTGACCCCTTGTCCCTCCCCGGTGGAGCCCGGCAGGCACTAATGTCTCCAGAGCTGACAGTCCAGGGGAGCCAGTCCCAGCCTGCAGAGGCCTAGGGGAGCAAGCAAACAACTGGAAATTATTAATAGTTAATGCGCTTCGTATGGCTCCAGCCGCCTGTTGGCTCAGCAAGGAGGACTCTGGCGCTCACGTCCGCCCCGGAGGAAAGAGGCCTGCTTGTTACTCCTGGGGGCCCGTGGTGGGGTGGGGGCGCCGATCGCAGCCTCGCCTGGGTGCGCGCTGAACAGGCTGGGGCCACACCAAGCAGGGAAGTTCTGCGGGGGGCGCAGGAGCGGACCTTCAGGATGGACTAGCTCGGCGGGCTGCCCACGGGCTGTCTCAAGGGCCAGGGGCCCTCTAGTGGGAGCCAGAGCTTTTCACTCGCCAGAACTCTTGGCCCTGCTCCAGGCCCCCGGGGGCTCCCTTCTAAAAAACAAGCTGGGAAGTCGCCCCTTCCCTTTGGTTTGACAGAAATCCCCCTTAAGTGGGAATTCGTTTTAGCAGACACTGGCTGTGGGGCCAGTCTGTCCCCAAACCCAGTGTCTTTTCTCAGACAGATGTCCACCATCGGCAAGTACAGGAAATCAGCTCCTTTTCCTGGAGTTTTTGATGGGGTCTCAGCTTTGGACGTGGAGCCACAGCTTCTGCTAGACCTACACAGTAAGTGCTAGCTCTGAAGAGGGGTGGCAGTCTGGACCAATGGACTTCTTGGGCACAGGTGGCCTCTGCGCTGTCCCATGATGGCAGCCATCTCCACATCCTTGCAAAGACAGAGGATATTCACCCTCGTTGAACAAAATCTAGAGCAGGTAGATCTGCTGGCAAAAGTTCAGTCCTTCCTCCTGTCTGTCCATCACTTTCAGGTAAGGAGAGAGAAGCACTTGACTTTCCCTAAGTTACACAGCAAGTAAGTAAAGGCTGTCAACAGGAAGATCATCCCTCCACAAAGAATACAATCTACTGCGTGTGCACATGCTGGGAGATCATTCGTTGTTCAGTGCGTGTGTGACTAGATTACAAAATCCACAATGCACATAAATGGCTGCTGCAAGAACATAATGTGTTACAGCACCTCCTGACTCCTTTTGATCCCATCTGCATATTCTAGGCTGTGCCTGATGTTGGGCATCAGAGGTGGAATCTAAGTGCTTTCTGGAGTTGTTTGAGGTTTTTTGTGAACAGTGGGAGAGCTCAGCTGTGTGCAGGAAGTTTGCCTGTCAGATATCACATGTGGGTCCTGAGAACTGTTCCTCAAGCCTGTCAGATTGAGAAAGGTGTCAGGAAGTTGGCAGTTGCTTGGAGGAGGTGGTGACCATTGAGGTAATCAACCTGGAAGAGATGGAGGACCAGACTGAGGGAGCAGAATGCTAGGCAGTGAGCCATTCTCTAGGTGTGAGTTGTTTTGAGGAGTTTGGGAGGTATCTCTACCTGGACCTGCTAGAACCCAGAGTCTGGGAGGGGCTGGCATTGGCACCTACTGAGGGTGAATTCGAAAGGGCTTAGGTTATCCAGTCTGGTGGCAGATCCATGGAGACACCAAAGCTGCCAACATAAGCAAGGTGCACAAAGCCTCCAGCTTTGGAGCATCCAGCAGAACCAGAGGACACCTTGAAGGCACCACTTCCTCACTGCCACCAGGGTCATTAGGAGCTGGCTAGGATTTCACAGGGGTCTGTGGGCCCTGACAGCCACCAAACTGGACTCAAGAAGCAGCCAAGGCTGGGCGTATTGGCGCATGCCTGTAATCTCAGCACTCGGGAGGCTGAGGCAGGGGGATCGTTGCGAGTTTGAGACCAGCCTGGGCTACAAAGTGAGCTCAAGGCCAGCCTGAACTGCATAGGGAGACCCTGTCTCAAAAAGAAAAAAAAAAAAAAGAAGCAGCCAAATGCTGACCTCCATCCTATGAGAGTTCTGATTCCTTAAGAATGTCTTCTTCCCAGCTCCTTTGAATGAGACCAGGCAGAGCTCCTTGAACCCAGGGGACATCCTCCGGCCTCACATCTGCCAAGGGACTCCTGAAGCAGGAGTTGACCAAGCGCCATGGTCTCCTCACTTCACATATACTCAGCATAGATATATGCAGAACATCAGAGGGGCTTGAAGAAGGATCACCCCCAGGCCTGTCACTAATGGAGAACCACAGGGCCACACAGATTCCCTGGAATCATTCAGATGTCCCCGACCAATAAACTGCCAAGGCATCCTCCCTGCTCAGGCATCTTCTGGTATGCGTGGCATTCCTGGTGGGGATGAACAGAAATGTTCTTGAAGTGAAGCTGGCCAACTTCAACCTGCCCAGGTGGGAGCAAAGGACATTTCCTTCGTAGTCCTGTAGGGACCCTGCAGCACAGACCCCTGAGCAGTGAGTACCAGTTGCAAACCTCTTACCGACATTTTGAGGAACTTTGCTATCTGGTCTCCTTGTTATTCTACACTGCATTCCAGGTATTTCCAAAGGATGTTGCTAGAAAAACAAAGCTTGGGGAGAGGTAACCAACTTAATCCCTCCTGGTCTAGTTTTGGAGATAGGCCTTCTGAGAAACAGGTGGGGTGCTCCTAGAATTCAGGGGGGGTGATGCGAGATATGTTCACAGCCCAGTGAGACCACAGAGGCTGCATAAGTTCTCTTTTCAAAGCAGTCCTTTCAGAGTGGGCCATCTAGGCCTGGATCACAGAGACACCGCGTCCTCATAGGACTTGGCTTCTGGCCTGAGGCCTCTCCCAGCAGGGCTGAGGAACAAAAGTTTCCTAACAATGGATGCCGATCCTGCATTTTTGCTTTTTTCTGCACTTCATGAAGCTGATGCCCAAATGGGAGTTAAGTCAGACAAAAACAGGGAAGGACCCTTTATGACTGCTGCTTATTTTTGTAGAATAGCCTGTCTGCAACAAGCCCAGCCAGACCGGAATCAAAATGCTCCCAGCCCACCCTGCTGGCTCATCCCTGTGCCCAGGGAACCTTGCAGTTCCTAGCTCTCTGGGACCTGGTTTGCGCTGTGGTCTGTGGGGAAAAATATTTGCCTCACTGTTGAATCAAGTCCCCTCTTTCCTTTTATATGTCAACCAAATGCTTTAAAAGATATAGAACTTATCTTGGTTCTTGTATATTTGAATATTATTGGCAAAGACAATTGAAAAGGACTAGCCATATTCAATAAAGGACATGGAAAGAAAAAAATGTGCTTAAACTCAACACAACCCCCCTGAGTGTATATATATACATGTGTGTTCGTGAGCTCAAAGAATAACCCAGAACCACTGGGTCTCACAGAGGTGACTCTGAGGTACAGGGATACCCAAGCTCTTGTTTGGCACTTTCAGAGCTTAGCAGGCCTTGAGGGAACAGACCAGGTCCTTTTCTGAGCTCTCAACTGGGAAGTCACCAGTTGATTGGAGAGATGGGGCCTTGGCAATGCTAATCCAGCTGGCATAGAGTCAGGCCAGTGTCCCCTATGTGAGGAACCCCATAGTGCCAGTCAAATGTGGCTCCACCCTGGAGCCCTCCTGTTTGTAAACTAAGAGTTGATTCTCCCAAATGCTCCCTAGTTACACAAAAACGGACCTTCCTTGGACTCTGCAAAATAAAACCAGATGGGATTTTGCAAAGAGCTGGGGCACATGGCTTCATTGGAACCGCCTCAATACACTTGTATTCCTGGCTCCATTCTGCATATTCAGACTGGACAAGGTCTTGCAAGCCAGAAAAATAGCCCTTGGTTGAGCAACTGTAATTCAGCCCTCTGGCTGAAAGGCAAGATAGAAGAGTATGCTGTCATTCTCCCTAAGGAACAAACGGCCAGTCTGTGCAGCTGCACTCCAGAGGCAGCCTTGAGGGTCTCCATGGTACTCTAGGACCACCTGAGGATTTGGGTCTTCATGGGCTGCCTGAGACTGGAGGGAGAATAGGACTGACTCGAGACAGCCAACTTGCTGCACACAATGAGAGCTGACCTGCTGTATCCTTCCCAGGAGCTACACAGTCTCACAGGGCGTTGTTCTTCTACCCCTAGTTCAAAGCAGAATATGCTGGGCCGGAGGTGGTGTGGTTTGCAGCTCTGCTGCTGGGAGTTCCTGATTCTCGCTAAGGACACTCACATACCTTTGAAGAAATGTTTTTCAGTTTTGGGTCTTTACTGAAAGTTTGCTGGGGGTGGGGAAGTGAGAGGAAAGGTACCAAAGAAAACCTCCACGTGTCTTATCTTTTCCCAGATCACAATGGCCAGGGGTCCACTGGAATGTCATTGCCTCTTGCCCCACTCTTGTGTAGGACCCTCCCCAGCCACTGACAAATATTTTCAGAAATCTGGGAAGGAATCCTTCATATGCTCATGAATAAATCTGGTCTTACCCATGCCTGATACTAATTTTCTCTTTTTTTCCAGCCTCCACAGCCCAGCCCTTAGTTGTGTGACAGTGCCCCTCCTGTGGCCCTCCAACCAGCCGTCCTCACTGACAGGTTTCTCCAGGAGGCTCCTAGGTCCTGCATGCGAAGCTGTCTGAACCTGGGGAGGATGGCGGTGCTCACATCCAGCTCCACCTGTGACCTCCGCCCCACCAGACACTCATTAAACATCAGCCAGCCCCCATCTGGGCACTTTGCTTTTCAAAGATGAAGGCAGACTTTGCTGCTTCCAGAGAGGTGAGTAACTTTCTTAGCATTCAGACTGCCTGCCTGTCAAGCCTCTGGGGCCAGATCTGCTGGGCAAAGCATCGGGGAAAGAACCTTCTGCTGTTAGCAGGCTGTTTTGGAAACAGGAGTTTCTAGAACATCAGACATTATCGTCTTCCAAGCTGCAAAGCAGGCCTTTGGTGTCTGGAAACAGGATGGATGACATAGGGACACTGAGGACTCAACGCCTGCCTGTTCTTTTGCACACTTGTATGAAAGGAGAGGTCTAGCACGAACTTGTCTGGGTGCCCACGGTTACAAGTTGGCATTAAAGAATCTAAGCTTTCTATTCCTCATAGAAATGTTGCTGGACTGGGTAGCTCAATGGTAGAGTGTGTACTTAGCCTGTGCAAAGCCCAGGTTTGATCCCAGACAGACAGACAGACAGACACACACACACACACACGTTTGCTTATCCGCAGATATTTTTGCCCCTGTTCACCTAGACTCCATTGCACCACTGCTTCCCACCCTGAGAGCCCGACCAGAATTTGCTTTGATTAGAGTCTTTCTGTTGGTGTCTATGCTCCCGCCAGGTGCACGCATTCCACCCCCAGCATCATAATCCTGGTATGTGCCAGGTAGCACGTGAGCACAAGAGGCTCCAGCCAGCTTGGTGGAGCAGGGAAGTGAAGTTTGGGGATACTCCTGGAGGCAGTGGAAGCTGAGCTCCCCCATAAGAAACAGCACTTTTCCCCCATAAGAACAGCTCTCATAAGAGAGCTCCCCCATAAGATCCCAGCACTCGAGTCTGAGGCAGGAGGATCACTGGTGAATTTGAGGCCAATCTGAGCTACAAAATGAGTTCAAGGCCAGCCTGAACTGCATAGTGAAACCCTGTCTCAAGAAAGACCCCCCACACCAAAAAAAGGAAAGAAAACAAAACAAAACAAAAGAACGAAACAGGCAGACAAGCAGGCAGGTAGGAAGGGAAAAGGGACTCCGTTTAGGCAGGAGGAACAGCATGGCAAGGGCTGAAAGCTCTGTCGGCCCCTTTGCTTATATTACTGAGTAGTAGACCAGAGGCATCCTCTGTGCCAAATGCCACGTGTTCCAAGGTCAGCCTTGGGAGATCTCTGGTGGCTGCACATAGAAATGCTCCAGCCTGGTGGAACTATGGGAATAAAGGCTGTTAGGATCCAGTCATGTTTCCGTGAATTTGCCTAATACTTAATTATTTATCACTGTAATAAATACCTGAGATAAACAATTTAAATGGAGAAAAGATTTATTTTGGCTTATGGTTTCAGAGTTTCAGTCCATGGTCGCTCAGCCCAATAGCTTTAGGCCTATGGCAGCACAATACATTGTGTTTTTTTGGTTTTTTTTTTTTTTGTTTTTGTGCTGGGAATCGAACTCAAGACCTTGCACTTGCCAGGCAGGCACTTGTGCCACTGAACTATACCCCCGGCCCATTGTAGTAGCAAAGGTCTGTCCTCGTGGCAGCCAGGAAGAAAAAAGGCAGGGAGGAGAGGGCAGAGGAGGGGAGGAGAGAGGGAAGGGGGCATGTGTGTGTAGGAGAGAGAACTACTACTTCAGTACATACAGAAAAGATGCCCAGAGTGAACCAACAAAGTGTGTCCTGAGCAGGGGGAAACCAGAGGTTATACTCAGTGAACCTTGAATAGGGAAGCTTTCTTGCAAGACAAAGCCTCTTTGAGCCACACGTGGTCTTGTGCAATGAAAACCAAAGGGGAACCTCTGCTTACTGGGTTTCTACATAGACCTGCAACGACATCCTCTAGCTCAGGAAGCAGGAAGAAACATTGAGGGTGAGTAAGGATGTGGAGAAGTGGGTACCCACACGCTGATCACGGGGTGTGTAGAAACCACCTTGCAGGGGGCATTAAGGCAGGAGCTGGCAATGTGTTAGATGTGCATGTCCTTTCATGGTTACAAATGGCAATAAGATAATTTTAGGAGACTTTTCTACAAAAATGTGAGCACAAGTAAGCATACAATTTGCAAAAAGATTGTCATTGATGATGTGTTTCCAGTAGCAAAAAATCTGTGTATTGATTGGAGACAGGTTGTCTGAGTTTGTGCTGCAGTAACAAAATGTACCACAGACTAGGTAATTTATAAATAATAGAATTTATCAGTATGGAAATTTCTCAAAAAACTGAAATTAGAAATTCCACATGACCCAGCGATCTCTCTGCTAGGTATCTTTCCTCAAGAGTTTAAGTCATCACACTATAGTGAAACCTGCATACTGATGTTTATAACAGCACAGTTCCTAATAGATAAATTCTGGAAGCAGCCCGTGTACCCATCAACAGATGATTGGATAAAAAAAATGTGGTATATCTATATAATGGAATAGTACTCAGCTATAAAGAATGACAAATTTGAGACATTTGTAGGAAAAAATGGAGGCACCTGGAAAATATAATGGTGAAGGAGCTGGGGATTTAGCTCAGCGGCAAAGCGCCTGCCTGGCAAGCACAAGGTTATGAGTTTGATTCCTGGAACCGGAAGAAAAAACCAAAAAAAAAATATATATATATATATAATGTTGAGTAAATAAACCAGACACACAAGCTTAAGTACCATATGGGGTCTCTCACTTGAGTGAGGCAAAGTACAAAGAAAGAAAATGATAAAGGATGGCTAGAAGGGGCAGGGAAGGATCTCCCGCAATAGGAAGTGGTCCAAGGGAACAAGGGTGAGGGGTGGGCAGGAGAGGAAGGGGAAATAGAGAAATAAATGTGTCATGTACAGGAACCTAGTGACCCCAATTAATGCAAACACTATATGCTGTAACATGAGCTAAGACAAATAATATCAACAAGTACAAAAAAGGGGGTGGGGAACCGGAGGAGGAGGGAGAAGGAGGGAAGGGAATTTAAAAATAAACAAGCTGTAATATATACATGTAGCCAGGCATGGTGGCACATGCCTGTAATCCTAGCACTTGGGAGGCTGAGGCAGGAGGATCGTTGTGAGTTTGAGACCAGCCCAGGCTACAAAGTGAGCTCAAGGCCAGCCTGAGCTGCATAGCAAGACCCTGCCCCAAAAAGACAAAAAAAAAAAAAAAAGAAAAAAGAAAAAAGTACATGTAGCCACTCCCCAAGATGACTGTAAACTGCATGAATCACAAACATGTACTAATAAAATTTTTTTGTTGTTGTTCTTTTATTTGGTACCGTGAATCCAACTCATGACCTCACAGTTACCAAGCAGGTGGCACGGTGCCACTGAGCTATATCCTCGGCCCCTAAAATTTTTAAAAATACAAACTTATAGTTTATAGTTCTAGAGACTGAAAAGTCCAAGATCAAATTGTTGGTAGATTCAGTATTATCTGAGGGTTGTTCTCTGCTTCCAAGATGGTACCTTGCTGCTGACTCCTAATATGGCAGAAGGCAGACGGGCAAAAAGGGTTGAAGTGCTCCCTTGACCCCGCACCTCACGATAGGGTCATCAGCCTCCTCTCTCTCTCTGTCTCTCCTTTTCCTTTAGTACTGAGGCTCTGACCAGGGATGCTCTACCACTGAGTTACATCCCTAGGCCTTTTTATTGTGCCACAGGGTCTCACAAAGCTGCTCAGGCTGGCCTGAAAATTTTGATCATTTTACCTAAGCCCCCCCAAGTGGCTGGGATTACAGGTGTGCACTACCCCCCTGGTGACTGACTTAATCCCCTCTCAAAGGCCCCACATCCTAATATCAGTCTGGCAATTAAGTTTCAACATATGAATTTTGCAGGGATGTACACATTCAAACCACACCACTGGAGAAATAAGCAAAGGTATATCTGAACTATAAAATATTATGGGATCATTAAAAAGAATGAGGGCTGGGGATAGAGCTCAGTGGTAAAGGACTTGCCTGGTGTGGGTTTGATCCGCAGTGCCACACACACACAAAGAGTAGTTTCACATGTGCTGAGGAAATTGATATCCAAGACATGTTAAACTTCAGAGTAATAATCGTATTGATTTCTTTTTTTACAAAGTGCTCCTTTCTTCCTCTCCTTGTACTGACAGAGAAAGTCTGGAAGGAGAGTAGGATCTTAGGATCTTAGATGTATCTTTTTTGGTGGGGGGGGCATTGAGATAAGGTCTCACTCTGCAGTTCAGGTTGACCTTGAACTCACTTAGTTGAGGTTGGCCTCAAACTCACAGCGATCCTCCTGCCTCGGCCCCCTGAGTGCTGGGATTACAGTCCTGCGCCACCACTCCCAGCTACAATATCTTCTATAGTAAAAGGGACAGCAGGAGCGCCCAGGAAGCAGTGGGCCCAGCCAGCAGACCACAGAGTTGGGCTTCTACACCCTGGAGCCCTACTCCTGTCCCTCACTGAGATGGCCATGCTTGATGTTTTGGGGTAAGATTTTCTTTTGGTTTCTAAGAATCTTATTTGTGTAATCAAAAACTAAGAAAAAAATTCTGATAACCAAATTAGCTGACACAGAGAGACGTCAGAGGTGACTGATGTTAAGGTCTTGAGAATGGGGAACTAGGGAAGGACGGGGGTGACACTGAAAATTGGGGATTGCAGCCAGGGAGCTAAGTGTGCCTTGGGCTGGCACATAGGAGCCAGTGACAACACGTGCAAGTGGACTGGCGTCACAGGGCAAAGCTGGTATGGCTCCTCAAATGGCAGGGGAGTTTTTCAAAGAGGAGGGAATAAAACAGGAGATCTGAGACCTTGGGGCCTGGCCAAGAGGAAAGCTCAGAAGTAAGGGGAGCTGCTGAGGGAGGCCAGGAAGTCCTGGAGCCAGCGAAGGAAGCACCAGAGGCGTGGAGGGAGAGTTCTGAGGGGGAGGGTGACTCAGACCAAGGTCAGTGCAAAAAGAATGTGAGCTTGGCAAGAAGAGAAGTTGTGGCTGGGTGTGGTGGCGTGTGGTGTGGTGGCGCGTACCTGTAATCTCAGCACTCGGGGGGCTGAGGCAGGAGGATCACTAAGAGTTTGAGGCCAGCCTGGGCTACATAGTTTAAGGCCAGCCTGAACTGCATAGTGAGATCTTGTCTCAAAAAAGAAAAACAAGACAAAACATAAAAAGGGAATGCACATGGGATGGAGGCTGTGGATGTCTGAGAGGCTAACAAAAGTACCCAGAGAATTAGCAGGTGGCTGGGTCAAGGAAATGTGGTCAGTGCCATTCCCTTCTCCAGGGATAGGATGGGCAGAAGTGGGGTAGGCAAGAGTGGCGTCAGTTTGCCAGTCAGTTCTCTTTCATGGCAAGGGATGATAGCCTCAGGGCCTCAGAATCCAAGCTGCAAAACGAGAGATGTTGACCCAAGTCCCCCAGCAAAGAAAGCCAAGACAGCACCCAACCCTGATGCTCCAGTTTGGAACTTTCCACTCAGAGAGCTGGGGCCGCTGCTGTGGTGCGCAGCAAACACCCACCTATCTCACCTATCTCTCTCTGCAGAGGGAGGGAGGGAGGGAGGGGTCACCCGGAAGTAGCCACAACCTCCAGGCCCAGAGCTCGGGCCCCAGCAGCCACTTGATTTGCCCAAGAGGTATCATGTCTGAGTTTCAAATCCTACCAAGGTGGAGAGGCACAGCGCATGCAGACTTGCAGGGCTGCAGGTGTAAGACTTGGTGCTTGTGGAGATTGCAAAAGAAGGGCCAGAAACTTACTTAAAGAGAAAAAAGAATAAGAATCAGCTTCCTTTCAAATGTTTCCCAAGCCCCCTTGCCTGAGTCTCTTCCCTCCATTCTGCTTACACGGCTTTGTCCTTAGAAAACAGCTGCTTTGCACCAGTGGTTATGCAGCAGAGTTCTCCCGAGTCCTTCCCAAAGACTGCAAAGGCTCCCTCAGCACTAGAGGTGGCCCTAGGGATTGTTTGCACAGCATCTGGGTGACAGTTCAGGTGCTATTATTGAACAGGCGGCCACTTCAAAGGAAAGGGCGCTTCTTCCTGTACTAAGGCAACACTGCCAAACCTCCTCTTCCCCTCTAAGGTCAGAAAAATAAACAGCAGCAGCTTCCAGACTGACTGGGGAGACCTGGAATTCTTCAGATGTTTTGCTGGGGAAGGATCTCTACAAAGCTGCGATACTAACTTTACTTTAAAAATGCGTATTTTTAGTCAGACGTGGTAATGCGTGCCTGCAATCCCAGCTACTAGGGACGCTAAAGCAGGAGGATCAAAAAGCACAAACCCAGCCTGGGCAACTTAGCAAGACTCTTAGCTAAAAATAAAATTTAAAAAAGGTCTGGGAATGTAGTTCAGCACTCCCTGGGTTCAACCCCCCAGTACTGCAAAAACAAACAAAAGTGTATTTTTTTTTTTTTGGTACTGGAAATCGAACTCAGGACCTTGTGCTTGCCAGGCAGACACTGTGCCGCTGAGCTATATCCCCGGCCCAAAAATGTATATTTTAAATTGGGTATGATGGTGCTAGTCTGTAATCCCGCACTCAGGAGGCTGAGACAGCAGAATCAGTTCTAGGCCAGCCTAGGCTACACAGGAAATTCAAGGCCAGCCTGGACTATACAGTGAGACCCCATCTCAATAAAACAAACAAACCCAAAACAAAACAAAAAGCATATTTTTAAACCTGTCCTAAAGACTTGACATTAAAAACTGTATATCCTTTGATGTGTCACAGGTGCAAATGTACTCAGAAGTTGTTGGGGAAATTGTATGTTCCTCTTTGGCTGCCAGGGCTGTTTGTGTCCACACAGATTTCAGAAGAATGTCTTTTGATGCCTCTGTTTAATTGATTCCTCTAGTCTGTGAAACTAAAGCAAACAAATAAATTGCCATCCATAACCTTGGAGTTAAAATGCTTTTTTTTTTTTTTTTTTGAGACAGGGCCTGGATATGTAGTTCAGGAGGTCAGACTTGAACTATGTAGCCCAAGCTCATGGCAATCCCAACACTCTGGGAGGCTGAGGCAGGCTGATTAAAAGTTCCAGCATAAGCAACTTTGTGATTTTGTAAGATCTTGTTTTAAAATAAAAACTAAAAAGGACTCACGATGTAGCTCAGTGTAAGGCCCTGGGTTCAAGTTTCAAAGCCAAGATGATGGACAGACTGGAGCCAAAGCCTGGCTCTACCCTGTACAGCCACATAGCCTTGGGCGTGTCACTTCCTCGCTGGGCCTCCAGTCCCATCCATGAGATATGATGCTGAGCTACACTGTGTTCAGGGCACAGGGAATAGTGAGCAGGTCCTCCCCACCCCCATGTACAGATAGCACAGATGTCTCACCACGGAAGATCGGATCTGCGGGTCAGATGCAGCGGGGCTCTGCAGCAGAGGCCCCAGGCTAAACCCCAAATCAGACCCTAACCCCTGCCAGCGGGTTCAAGGCCACCCACAGAACCAGCGCTTGGGATCGTCGAGAATTAAACACAGGGCAAGGAGTACACCAGGCTTAGTATAAGGCTGTGAGGGTGTCTGTGTAAATCGACCTTTTCTTCACACAGCACTTGGAAATTTTTCCATTTGCCTGCTAAAGCTCTTCAGTGGTGGCTCCAGTCAGCCCGGTCTCAGCGTTTTCCTTGATGAAGCAGCCTGTGGAATGCGGTCTCTTTGGCAGCTGGTGTTTCCGCTCCCAGAGAAGCGCCCCCCCTTTTCCACCAGCACTAAGCCAAGGAGCAGAAGAAGCTGGCGTTTCTTGTCTCCGTTTCACCTGGTACCCTGAACGTTGGGGTTATTTTTGCCAATACTTTTCTTCCTTCCCTTCCCTTTCCTTTTCTTGTCTTTCCCTTTCTTTCTTTTTATCTTTTTGACACAGGGTTTCACTAGCAGTTCAGGCTGGCGTTGAACTCACTTTGTAGGCCAGGCTGGCCTCGGTCTCACAGTGGTCCTCCTACCTCAGCCTCCCGAGTGCTGGGAATAAGGGCCTGCGCCACTACACCCCACCGCCAATATTTTTCTCGGCCTGGCCTCCAAAGTGGAGAGAAGTTTGTTGAGAAGCTGTTCCTAATTTCTCACTCGTTGAGAAATTACCCCACACAGAAGGAAGCGTGGAAACTGTGCAGATTCCATTTGATTACTGAGCAGAAGCTACCAGAGCCCTCAGATTGAGAAACATTTGCACAGAACAGGCATTTAACACTATTTTGCTGGGGATGGAACCGAGAACCTCACACTTGATAGGCAAGGGCTCTATCACTGAGCTACACCTCTTGCCCTTACACTTGCTATTTTGCGAACTTGTTTGGAGGTTCTAGCAGGGGAGCACAGCTACTCTATACCCTTGACGGAGGAACGGTCCTCCTTTATTGGGGGTGGTTGTCCTGTTTGACTGAGTGTGCAGGGACGCGTATGGAGCGTAGAAAAAGGGACACCTGCCTAGCCAGCCAGATCAGCCGAATCAACCCTAGCGATCAATGGATAACGGATGCTGCAACCAGATCGCCCTCACATCCTACACTTTCTATTTTAATGTCGTTCTTATCACCTTACATTCTGTTTTGTTTTGGTTTTGGTACCGGGAATCAAACTCAGGACCTTGCGCTTGCCTGGCAGGTGAGGTGCTGCTGAGCTATATCCCCGGCCCCACCTTAACTTCTTTGAATCAACATCGCCAAAAGGGACAGAAAGAGGCAGGTGGGGACTTTGTCTCTAATACAGGGACTCAGCCATGAGAAAGTTTTACACTTCTTAGAACTGCAACTCTTCCTTCCCAGTTAGAAGTATCTGTCGCAAGACAATTTTGTGTAGTTTTAGGGGCATTATGGGCTAAAATAATAAATAGATAAATAAATAGAATCCAGGTAAAAATTTTGTCCTTGCCAGGAGCAACTAGCTGAAGAGTCCATAATCAGATATTGTGTCTGAAGAATTTTTTTGAGAGGAAGCCTTTGGTAACGCTTCTAACTTGCGTTCAGAAGAAACAGGCTCTATTTTCCACAACAGGCCGATCAGCCAACACCAGCAGTGGGGAGGAAGCGCTCTTCTGTGCCTGCAGGTTTATCCCTGGATGCTACGGAAATAGCAGCTGCCAGGGTAAGAGCAATACAGAACGGGGAGTCTTTTAAAACTCTTGAGTAAGATGAGTATCAGAATCATGACCTAAAAAGGCAAAGACTAGATATTCTAATGCTTGTTGCGGATGCAGCTTGTACACGGCTACAGGATATGTCGCCATGCGACTCTTTTATTAAAGTGAGCCCAGGGAAAACACCGACCATCCAGGCCTGCCCGCCAGACTTGCATCCTGGTAAATGGTAACGAACAATTGTCTTTTCCCACTGGGCATGCAACCTGATCTGTGTGGCCTTCACAGCCCTGTTGATTATAATTCCCTCTCACAGATACTGAAAGCTGAGGCTTGGAGGATCACTGACTCCCCAAAGTAGCCCAGAGTCGAAATGCCAGGATCAGACTGCAGAGCAGGCCTCTGTGGAAGTTTCCATTCCAGTCTGCTTTCTTTTAAATGGACAAATTCTTCATAGGCTGCTGCTCACCAGCGCCTCCCACGCCTGGCTACCTCCTGGAGAAGGCAGGGAGCTGGTAGGTACATCACCCTACACTGCCCTCTGGGTGGGTGACTCGGAAGTGTCTCTCCTCTCATTAGCTGGATCCCTGGCTGCCCTACTGAAGGAGGGAGCTGGTGACAACAAAGAATGGAAACTAGGTAATGATCACGCAGCCAAACTAGAGGAAGTGCTGTAGCAGATTTTCCAGTGTTGAGAGAAACATCAGACTTCTCCCAAAGTTTTCTCTGCGAAGTGCCCACCCAGTTGTGAAGGAAACAGGATTAACTTACTGTATACAGGGGAGGGACTGCTTGGCAGCCACATGGGAAAGCAAGCTGTGTTTGGAACGGAGCATAGGAAAGGGAAGGGAATGTCGACAGGGTAGAAATTCAGAGTGCAAGGAGGATTCCAGATCAGAAACAGGAAACTTACACGCATCCAGAGAGAGGTCGCTGTGACAGCTGCACAGGCCAGCACCTGGCTCAAGATTGTTAACTCCCTTCTTGCGCCCTGCTTCCTTAGACTGGAAGAGAAGGGGCACGTCGCCACCGATCTTCACCCGGGAGGGCAGTCTTGGGGGCGGGTCCCAAGTTCATGGGCTTGCTAATTCTTTCCTAGGGTCCCTTCTGTTTTCTGTCAGCAGTAGGAAAAGACATTCTAGCAAATGACATCCAGTAATGCTTTAATTAACTGCAGTATTTTGCACTCCAATATGCACCAATGAATCATTTCCAGATGGGCAAAATATTTACACAAAAAACAATCCCTTTATTTTAAAGAAATTGAGATTTCCCCAAGGTATAGGACTCTGAGGGTCCAAGAAGCTATTTTGATGGATACGAGGATGGAGTGGGAATTTGTATTTAGCATATAAAATACAGGGTTATTCTTTACATCTGCCAGCTTTTCGTGAGTCCACATTTCCAAGGCTAATGCTTAAATGGTCCGATGCCGTCGGTTTTAATTTTTTTAGGAATCTGACTTGGAGGAGACAAGAAGTGTGGAACACTTGCCTTCATCCTCATGCAAGCTGGTTATTTTGGGACTTTCTTCCTTAGGAGAGGAATTACATATCCAGCTGTGCACTTCTGGCATGTCCCTTAGCATTCTGTAAGCAGGGAAAGACACTTCCTTATACAACCAGAATGCAGGACGGACCCATGTAACAACTCCTGCACCAGCCAGCGGCCTCCAACCTGCTCTCACCCCGCGTGCCCGTCACTGTTACGCTGTTCTCAGCTTCTCCGCTTTTATCCCTGTTTGACATGTATGGAGGAGCCATTTTAGCTGTGAGAAAGCACATACCTTATCTGGGTGCTGGGCAGGGTCTTGGGTACTAGTTCTTCTAGTTCTTTATTTTGCCAGGGAGGAGTAGTGAAGCTTCAATTTTAGAACTAAATTAGGAGATCGAAACAACCTGTCCCTAGCCTGGTGTGGTGGTGCACGCCTGCAATCCCAGTACTTGGGAGGCTGAGGCAGGAGGATCGTTGTGAGTTCGAGACCAGCCTGAGCTCCAAAGTGAACTCAAAGCCAGCTTGAACTGCATAGTGAGACCCTGTCTCAAAAAAGACAAAAAAACCCAACCTGTCTCTTGTGGATGTGGTGCAAAGAGAATTTTGTACAGCCTAATACCCTGAAGTCAGTGTCCTGGAAGTCTCTCCATGATAAGTAGCAGCAAATTCTTTTTTTTTTTTAATCTTTTTGAGACAGGGTCTCGCTGTGCAGTTCAGGCTGGTCTTGAGCTCACTTTGTAGCCCAGGCTGGTCTCCAATTCACAATGATCCTCCTGCCTCAGCCTCCCAAGTGCTGGGATTATAGGCGTGCACCACCATGCTCGGCAGTAGCAGCAAATTCTTTATTGATGTTACCAATATTTATTTTAATGATAAAGTGAATTCAAAGCTTTTTTTAAAGGTTAGAGAATGTGTTGGAGAGGGATGGGCATAGTATCTAATTTTAGCCAAATCACTGAGCTTGTCAGTTATTGCTTTTATCAATGTATGGGCCTTTGTATATGTTCTTTGGTTTGGCTTTTTTTTTTTTTTTTTTTTTTTTTTTTGAGACAGGGTCTCGCTATGCAGTTCAGGCTGGCCTTGAGCTCACTTTGTAGCCCAGGCTGGCCTAGAACTCACAACGATCCTCCTGCCTCAGCCTCCCAAGTGCTGTGATTACAGGTGTGTGCCACTACGCCCGGCTTGTATATGTTCTTTTGAAGTGACAATTATAACTAAAGCTATCTGGGGTGTGGTCATCAAAATAACCCTAATCAGTGAGGAGAGCCCAGTTCCTAGTGTGGTTCCAATCACTAACACAAGTTTAAAACTAAAACTGCTAACTATCAGCAAAGACCACTGTATAGTAGCTAAACTTCCTTCAAGAACCAGAAAAATACACACTTAGGAAGATGGGCTACAAGATTCCGTCAATAAAGCAAATGTCTCTCTACTGCAATTATTTTTAGCAAGGAGTAAACACTATACAGTCAGCCATCTGTATCTGTGGGTCCTATATCTGTGGATTCCATCATAAGCAGGTCAAAAATATTTGAAAAAACCTGTTTATGTTGAATATTTACAGACATTTTTGTCATTATCTCGTAAATACAGTATAACTGTGTAGCATTTACGTGGTACTAGGTAGTATAAGTAGTCTAAAGATGACTTCAAGTATAGAGGAGATGTGCTTAGAACATGTGAGAGTACTATTTCATTTTCTATAAGCAACATGAAGATCTCATAGTTTGGTATCCTTGGGAAATTGTGCAGCCAATGCTCTTGGACATTGACAGACAACTGTAATCACCTACAGAGCTTTTTAAACTTACATGCGATAGTCAGGCGTGGCAGTATACACCTGTAATCCCAGTACCCGGGAGGCTGAGGCGGGAGGATCACTGCAAGTTCGAGGCCACCCTTGGCTACATAGAAAGTTCAAACCAGCCTGGACTACATAGCAGGACCCTGTCTCAGAAACAAAACAAAACAAAACAAACCTGAACAAAATAAAAAACCTACAAGCCAGGACCCACTGCAGATTTACTAACTCAAAAATCTCCTGGCACCTGCATTACAAAAAAAAAAAGAACCCCAGGTGATTTTGATGTATTTCCCCAGGTGAGAAACATGCACTGTCTCTACAGAACGCGCACACAGTATTCAGCCCCCATCAGTGAGACATTTAACATAACTCCTGCTGACATGTGTTGGCTCCTTGGGGATTACTGGCAATGTAATAAATCAGGAAAGCAACTTCCCTGGCTGTGACCACCCACTGGGAAAAAGAGCAGCTTGACACCTCAGTGCCATGATGGAGACATCTAGAAAACAACTCCTCATGAGTGGACCAAAAAGAGCAGTGTAGATCTGTAAACACCAAGAGTGACAAGAACCAGGTGCAGGAGTCACTGGCTTTCCCAGCTCCCCAAGGTTGATGACAGATGGCTGAACTGGCTGTGCTGTTTGGAGACGGGCCCAGCACCCCTTCCTTTCAATTAGTGCAGGCCCTGTAAGCACAGCAGAGCAACGCCAAGCAGAGGATTCCTCTCTTTAGTGTCCAGGGTGTGTTCCAACCACCTCCCCGCCCTTCCTGCACTTGCCTAATTCAGAATCTCTTCCTGATAGAGCTCAACTAAAGGACACACCTCTTTCTTTCACCACTTTTTTCTTCTGTGTTCTCAAATTTGAAATGCTGAACATGTAAGAGCCGTAATGATTACCAAGAATGTGCTGAAAGCCGACGAAGTGAGGATCCGAGGCTGTGGGTGTAGTTTAGTGGTAGAGTGTTTGCCTGGCATTGTCCAGGCCAACACACACACACACACACACACGCACACGCACATACCCACCAAGGATCAAAGCTGGGACTGATGGACAAAGTCACAAATAAAGGTCAATGGAAAAGGTAAGGGAACAGCGCATAGCAGTTACCCTGGGAAAACAGATGGGGACAAATAATCGATGTTCCTGGTATGCTTTTCGATCCTTTGAGGTGTCCTACTGTATGACTGTCACAGGTTTTACGGATTTTCAGAAAACTTCCTGTCCTGAAAACTCACTTCTGAGTGTTATGTGATATATTTTTCTTTTTTGGCGGGTGGTGCTGGGGATGGAAACCAGGACTGAAGAATGCTAAGCAAGTGCTCTGCTGCTGAGCTACATACGCCCCCAGCCCTTGATATCTCAATTTTATCCCGAGACCTGTTCCGTGCATTCTCTGTGGAGAGCTCCACCTTCCTCCTTGGCTCCCTGCTGTCCAACAAATATAACACCTGGATAAAAGCTGTCACTCACAGTGGTCACTCCGAGGGTTTCAGTGGACCAGTGACCTGGGGGGACTCCCTGAAATGCTGCCTGCTCCCTGCATGCAGGTGCTGTAAGAGGACTGGAAGCAGCTGTGCCGGGCAGTTTCCGCAGAGCTCTGCTGCCAAGAGCTGGTGGTGGTCGGGGCGGGCAGGCGGGGTCCGGCTGCGCTCTAGGTGGTGCCAAGTTCTAAGTCTGGCGTGTAACAACATTCTGCTCTTAGTATCCAAGGACTGGGTTCTTTCTAGTCCGCAGCACAGTAATGGGCCACTGTGGCACTGCACATTACTTTCTGTTGTTTCAGGTGGCTGGAAAGTGCTCTGGACTCGGAAATGAATGAACAGGATGAAGGTCAGCTGGTACAGGCCTCCTACTCCCTCCCACAGCTTCATCTGCAGAGAAAGCCTAGGAAAGCTTTTCTGAGAGACTGTCTGGTTTCCCTCCACAGAAGGCAGTCTCTTCCCTAGAACTCTGGGGCAGAGTGGGAATAGGCAAATGGAGAAAACGATTTGCTCGCTTATCCTGGTGCCTGTACCAAGCACAACTTATCTTTAAGTCAGATCCGGGTTGGCTTTCATATAGGCCAGGAGCCCGCGGCAGACAGGATACTTGCAGCCAACCCCTGGTGGATGCTGCCCTCCCTGGTAAGGACAGAGGGCATATATCCTCTGGAGAACACCGAGAAATGGAGAACATGGGGAAACCTGGCCATGACATAAAAGGTCCCAGGAACATGGGATGTCCCAGACAACTGAGATTTACATGGGAAGTGCACATGCTTCCACCGCCTTCATAAAGACAGGCTGGTATCCTGTCCTGCAATCTCCCCTTCATCACTCAGGCCTGACAGTCAATCTCAGAGACAGGGAGGAAAACCCCAAACGGTCGGAGGGGAGGACGGGCAAGGTCCACGCTTCCTCTCCCAAGCCGCCTCACAGTGTGCGGGACGGGTGGGTGTGACTGCTGAAGGGCTACATAAGTTCATGCGAACTCCACCATGCTGGAAACCCAGACTGAACCACCGAGCCCTCTCACCTGAGGCTGCCTCTGCTTCAGGAAGTGAAGAGAATGGAAATTGCCTTTTTATAACCAGCTTCTCCGACTGGCACAGGATTAAGACAGGGTATGGGAGGGATATATTAACAACTCCATATTAACAACTTCAATGTCCCAGGAAGTCTCAAGACTGAGGATCTGAGTCAGGGGTTAAAGGGGGGCAGTCGAGCACTTCCAGCAACTGGGTGGTGAGGGGTGCAGGGCGCGGGTGCTCCTCTTGCTCCTACAGTCTCTTCTTAATTAGTTTCTCAAGTTTGCGGATGCGAGATGACTCCTGTTCTGGGGTGGGCGCCATCAGGCACAGGGAGCTGGAGCCTTCGGCCCCTGAGGGGGGCGTGGGGACCCTCTGGCGCAGGAGCTCCAGCATGCTGCTCTGCTCACTCCTCTTCAGTCCCTGGGGAGAGAAAAAGGAGCGGGCTCAGCAGGTGGCCCGCACTGGAGCACTGGAGTCACGCTAAGGACAAAAGCTTTCTTCAGAGGAATTGCCAGCCCTGGGAAGTAACCTGGAGAAAAGCAGAGGGAAAAAAACCAAAGTACTGGAGTAGCAGCCAAGGAAGAGGTGGGAGAGAAGGACAGGTAGATGGAGAGAAGGAAAATCCTCCTGCTCTTCCCTCTTCCCCTTCTGCTGTCCTCTGCTGAGCAGTGGCCCTCCGCTGGCCAGGGAAGTCTCAGAATCCTGCAGCCACCTGCCCAGGATCAGCCTCCTGGAAAGGACTCATGGAATCCAGATGCAGGGTGGGGCCAGTGACATGCATTTTAGGGCAGCCCCCAGGAGCCTGAATCTCACCCCTCAGTGTCAGAAGCAGGAATAGGGGTGGACAAAGCAAGACCCTGGGCTCACCTTCATGTCCAGTATCTTCTGGAAGGTCTCTGCATTGCAGTCTGTAAGGAGCTTGATGTAGTTGTCCACAAACACCACCAAGGGCTCATGAGGGGCCATCACCACCTACAGCTCGAAGGGACAAGAGCAAACCTTCAGAGAGAACTCTCAGTTGGAGCGCATTTGGTAGCTGGCCACCAAGGGGACCTACAAAATTACCTTAAGCAGCAATTACCCCCAACTCAGAAATGCCTGATGCCTATTTAACCTTCACAATCAACTGGAGCATTGTTTCTAACAGTCAGCAGATCACCTGAGTTGCTCGTTAATGAATAGAATTCTAGGTCCCACCTCTGAGGATGTAATTCAGTGGGCCTGGCTGGGGGAGTTTTAATCATGGGGACCTTTTGGGAACACTACGTTAGAGGTCTCCTGTGGGAGGCATTTCATGGGTACAGGGTACCTATGTCTTCTATTTCTGAGAAACAGGCAGCAAAAGGAACTGATCTAAGTGGATTTTCTAAAAAAACAACAAGGATTCAAAGCTGCCTCACTCTCACACTCTCTCTCTCTTTCTAATACTGAGGATTGAGCCCAGGGTTTCACATAATAGGCAAGCACTCTACCACTGAGCTACACTCCCAGCCCAGCTGCCTCATTTTTTTGAAAGACCTACAATCTGGAACTCCATTTAACCTCATTCATTTGAACTATCAATTAATACACAAGCGGATGGCAGCACAATCCTGAATTCATTTCCATTTGGTTTTAGAAAGTGGCATTCGAGGCCGGAGGATCGTTGTGAGTTCGAGGCCAGCCTGGGCTACAAAGTGAGCTCAAGGCCAGCCTGAACTTGCATAGTGAGACCCTGCCTCAAAAAGACAAAAAAACACACACACACACAAAAAAAAGAAAAGAAAGTGGCATTCGACTTTCTTCCTCAGCTGACTGATCTTGTTTTGAGTTCCCGAGAATGTACCAATGGGTGGCAAGGAGCAGTGCCCTCAGAAATCCTCTGCAGGTATTTCCCAAACTGTTTGCTCTCCTCCCTGGAAATAAGCCAGCTGGGAAAGGAAGCCATGAGGCAGCTTCCAGTTTGCCCAGACCAGATCTTTGCAGGACCCTTGTAGGTCCCACGTGTCTGCAGACCACTGCCACTTTTCACTCCTGCCACCACTGAGCCAGTCTGTGTGGGAAATGAGCCTAAGGAGCCTGCAGGCCCAGGACTCTCAGACCTTATGAGGACAGCGCTGTTTCTTCTCTAGCCTCCTCCCCTTTCTCCACAAGTACAGGTGGAAATCAAAGGCAGGTGCGCCAGGCTGCAGACATGCTTGACACCACCACCCAAAGTACAATCTTTTGTTAAACGAGGCTCTAAAAATCCATCTGCTGATTAGATTCACTTACTACAACATCTGTTCAGAGTTCGTTTGAAGGTGCAAAGTAGAGAAAGCCAAAAAGGCTTATGTGGAAGGGAGGAACTGACAGCTGGGCCCGAAATTCCCGCTGAGAAGCAAAAGGAACCCTGACTGACACACTGATTCACAACAACGGCACTTCACTCCCAAGCTTGGCTAAATCTGATTACGAGGGAATCTCGTGACAACAGAGAATTCATTTGTCAGAAAGAATTACTGATCCCTAAGTAACTACTTGCTGACTTGCAATAATATTTGATGAGGCCACAATTTAGTCCCGCCTAGGAATGCGGACAATCCTTTGGGAATGGTGGGGATACATCCTCCTTGCCTTCAGACCCAAACTTCCTGGAATAAGGGGTCAAATAAATAACGAGCCTTCTTTAACAGAATCCCCAAGGAAGACACAACCATCACCTTGAGGATCATCTCAGCCCGGGTCATGCCTTTCACAACGATCTTAGTGTAGCTGGCAGGGGCCTTCCTCACCACCTGGGAGCCAATGGAAGGAAGGTCAAGCAGGACCATCTTCAGGGAGTGGGTATCCAGCAGCAGCTGTGGGTCAAAGCAGAGTGTTACTTAGCCACTTCACAGGAACATAACACTTTGTAAAGCCATGCTGATTCTTCATGTTTTTATGATTATACCTATAACACATTCATACTGCAGAAAACCTGGAAAAGAAACAGACCTATAAAAAGAAAAAAAAATTAACAAGATGTGGTGGCACATCCCTGTAACCTCAGGGCCCTGGGAAGCTGAAGCAGGAGAATCATAAGCTCAAGCCCAGCCTGGGCAATTTAGCAAGACTCTTTCTCAAGATAAAAAATGGGCTGGGGATATAGTTCAGTGAAAAGGCCTTGGGTCCAATTCCTAGCAACACACACACACACACACACACACACACGAAAAAACTGTACCACAATTAAATGTGGTACCACAAGCAAATGTAAAATTCCTGCTGGTCTGTGTATGTATGTGTATTTAAAAAAGGAAACCAGAATCATATTTTCTATGTGTATATATAGTTAAAAAGCTGTTTTCTTTTCACTTAATACATAAAATTTTTGCATTCTATTTTCCAATCATGGCAGTATTGTATTAAAAAATCATAATTTTTATACTCTGTGGCATATGAATATGTGTAAGTTTAAAGTATTAAACTATTTATTTATTTATTGCCTTTTTGAGACAAGGTTTCACTATGCAGTTTGGGCTGGCCTTGAGCTCACTTTGTAGCCCAGGTGGGCCTTGAACTCACAGCAATCCTCCTGCCTCAGCCTCCCCAGTGTTGGGATTACAGGTATGCACAACCACGTCTGGTTGCACAATTCTGTTTTAATTTGCTCCTAGATATTTATTATTAATAACAAATATTGAGGTAGACAGCCTTGTATTTTAGGTGCACAATGGCATTTCCATATGAGATAGTGTTTTGTTTTGTATTGTTTGAGATAGGGGTCTAAGTTGCCTAGGTTGGCCTTGAATTCACAATCTTCCTGCTTCAGGAAGAGTAGCTGAGATTACAGGGGAGAGTATGGGACAGGCCAAAGTATGAGAATATTTTAAGGTTTCCAATATAAACTGGAACCTCTTTCCAAATGGATTGTACCTATTTACACACCTGCCAGCACCATACACCACACCCTCACTGGTATTGAAACCTGCCATAAACACCTTTTATTTATTAGGTAAAAATGGTTGCTATAGTACTTTGGGTTTCTCTGTATGCTAGTGAGGAGGGAGGAGATCTAACCAAACTCAAATGTATCCTGGCAACAGCCCATCATTTCCTGTTGTTTGTTGGTCCTAGTTTTCTTGGATGCTAACTCTCTGGAAGGGTATCAGTTTCCCTGGCTGACCACCAACTGTCAGGAATAATGCTAGGAATGTTACATCACATTTAGTCTTCATGAGGACCTGCCCTTAAGAAAAAAGTCAAAGTGTTGGGGGGATGAAGCTAAGTGGTAGAGCACTTGGTTAGTGTGACCAGGCCCTTGACTGAATCCCCAGCACCACAAAGCAAGCAAGCAAGCAAGCAAGCCGGCCAGCCCACTCTGAAATGCACAGTATACCTTAATTCAGTCATTTTGGGGAACTTTTTTCTTAACTGTAGGTGCAAATAGCCCATAACACAGCATTTTAATTTATATCCTTTAGAGAAATTCTTGCTTATGCAGAAAAATGTTCCCTGTATCCACTCTTTGCCAAAGCAACAGACTGGATTTTTTTCTGTAGGGGGTACAGGGAATTGAACTCATGACCTCATGCTTGCCAGGCAGGTGCTATGGCACTGAGCTATATCTCTAGCCCAGCAATAGACTGGAAACAACATAAGTGTCTATAAAAAGTAGAGTGAATAAACAAATTGTGGCATATTTATCCAATGGAATATGGTCCTGAGGTTAAAATGAGTGAACACAAATAACTTATTTCAACATGTGTAAATCTCAAAAAACATTCAGTTGGGCAAAAAAAGAAAGACGGGAAATGGTGTGTATAGTACAATTTATATAAAGCTTAGCAATAAGCAAAACAAAACTACATATCACTCACGAATATATACACATATACCAAAACACATATGGGAATGTAAAAATCAAAATCAGTATAGTGTTCATTTCTAAGCACAGAGGGAGGATAATGGCAGGGTGGGAAAAACAGGGGGCTTCAACAAATAACGAGTGATTTATTTTACATAAAAAACCATCTAAGCAAGTGTGGGAATATATCAGATTTTACTGAGCTGAGCGGTGAGCTGATGTTTTTACATTATTTTCTACTTTTATTACCTAGAAATGTTTTTTTTTTTTTTTCCAGTACCGGGAATCGAACTCATGACCTTGCACTTGCCAGGGAGGTGCTGTGCTGCTGAGCTAAATCCCCAGCCCCTATTACCTAGAAACCTTTCTCCTTCCTTCCTTCCTTCCTTCCTTCCTTCCTTCCTTCCTTCCTTCCTTCCTTCCTTCCTTCTCTCCCTCCCTCCTTCCCTCCCCTCTCCCCCCTCTTTCTTTTTTTCTTTCTTTCTGACTTTTGAGGCCAGGCAAGTATTCAACTTTGTCTTCCATGTAGCAAATTTTAAGACCCCATCAAATCAAAGCCATGTTGTTGGTAGGGGAAAAGAGAGTCAAAGATTATATTTTAAAACATATGGGGATACTTTTTTAGTTTTTCTACATTTTTTTACTTCCCAGAGACACATTATATGCATGAATAATCCTACAGTTTTACATGACAGGAAGAGTTTTTAATGAACCAGACATAATTCTCCAACGTCTTCCATATCTTAAGGAGATATGACGCTTTTCATTCCCTGGCCAGTCACAATAAAAAGCTGCCTGTACTAGACAGCTGAAGAGATGAAAACCTTGGTTTGAGCTTTTGCATGAGGCAATGCAGTCTAAAAAGATGGGAACTAGTGTGACAGATTTAGCAGCTGTCTTTGGGAACTGAAGATAAAAAGTCCCATTTATAGTGAAAATCTGCTAGTTTTCATCTCTGAAAGTAGGTAATAGTTCAGCTCCCTAAGCTTGGGGCCCTGGAGAAGAGGTGGCCAGTTGCCAAGTGCACTTGCACCTCAGAGAAAATCTTTGGGATGGAGTTGTGGGCTGAGCCTCTCATGGGCTGAAAGGTAGGAAAAGCTGTGTGAAAGCTGTGTGCGGAAAGCGCACTGGAAAACTTAGAAGGAGACGCTTACTTCTTAAAGAGCCCCCTGCAATTCTTGGGGGACACCATGGCTACCAGGAGGAATGAATCTCTTGAGTAGAGAAGATAAAGGCACACTCCTAGAATGCAAAGAACCGTATCTGCCCCACAGAGTTCTCTGGTGAGGTGGCACAGGGAGACAGGTCAAGGTGCCAAAAAGGGATGGACAAAGACGAGGCTATGCTGTTCCTTCTTTACTGTTCTTTCTCTCCCTCCACCCGCTGGTAGTACTGGATGGATCTCAGGGCCTCATGCATGCTAAGTAAGTGCTCTACCACTGAGCTACACCCCAGCCCTTCCTCTTGTAAAATTCAGGTATGACTTATAGGGAGCAAAGAACACAAACACCAAGCAAGCAGCTCAGTAAGCTTTTCCATATGCGCACACCTGACTGGCTGAACTTCCAGGTTTCTGGCCTTCCTGAGGCTTCCTCACGTTCTCTTCTGGTCAATGCCCTCCTTGCTGCCCAACAAAAGTAACCATTCTTTAGCCCTCAATCGCTGATTACTTTAACCACTTATCACTCCATTCTGAATGTTTTTGTAAATGTCTTTGCGGGTCATCACCTCTCATTTCTTGAGGGAACTTCTGGATAGCGGGCAGACACATGCCAGCCATAGCAGAGATCGCCAAATAGTATTCCAGTGCAGCTGTGCCAGTTGCCATTCCTCCTACCACACGCCAAAGTGCTGGCTGCTTTATATCTGCACCAACACTGGGTACCATTAGTATTTAAACAATTTTAGCCATTCTGATATTGTGAGGTTAATTTACACCGGCCTGATGAGTAATTTGTCTACTAGCTTTTTGCTTTTTTTTGAGACAGGGTCTTGCTATATTGTCCAGGATTTCCTTGAACTCACTAAGTATAGATCGGCTTGGCTTGAACTTGTGGCTCCTGCCTCAGCTTCCCGAGTGCTGGGATCGGTGCATGGCACCACCTCAGCTTGCATATCCTTTTAATTTTTTTGTGGTGTGGGGACAGAATATATTTTTTGTTTCTCCATGTCTATTCAAGGTCCTTTGTCACTTTTCTGTTGGTTGATTATTTTTTTCTAATTGATTTGTCAGAAATGTTTAATAACATATCCTTAGTGTATGAATATTTTGTTAGTTATGTGTGTTTCAGATACAGCCTCTTTCTCTGGCTTACCTTCTAATTCTCTTAGTGCTCTTTTGATAAAAATAAGTCCTTAGTTTTAAGTATTACAAAAAAATTTTTTTTAAGTACTCCAAATAACCAATCTTTTTCCATTTACTCTCCTGTTTAAGAATTTTATTTTGTTATCATTCAGAAATTTACTGTCTTACCTTTAGTTTCATAATCCACCCACTGATTTTTTAAAAACTTGAGATACAATGAAATTTACCCTTTCAATACGTGTGATTCAGTGTTTTCAAAAATTTATTCATAAAGTTATACAACCATCACTACTACCTAGTTCTAGAACACTTCACTACCCCATGAAGAAATCCTGTACCCACCAGGAGTCACTCCCTTAGCCTTTCCCAGTCATTTATCTACTTTCTGTTTTATGGATCTGCCTACTTGGACATTTCATATAAATGAAGCATTTGTGCCTGGCCTCTTTCATTTAATGTAATGTTTTCATTTATGTTGTAGTATATATGAGTTCTTCCTTCCTTGTCCCTTCCCTCCCTCCCTCTCCCCCTTCTCCCTTCCTTTTTCCTTGTTGTGCTGGGGATTGAACCCAGGGCCTTTGCACTGAACTACATTTTTTTTTTTTTTTGAGATAGGGACCTACTAAGTCACTATATTACCCAGGGTTGGCTGGAACTTGTGATCTTCCTGCCCCAGCCTCCTGAATACTGTAGCTGGGATTATAGGCACGTGCCATAAAAATTGCATTTAAAATTTTCATATGTAGATTGTTGCTGATATATGGATATATATTTTATTTTTATTTTTTTAAATATACTTTAATACTGACGTTATATCCAGCAACCTTGCTAAATTTATATTCTAATAGTTTATCTGTAGATTCTTTTAGATATTATCATTCACAATCATATTCTCCATGAAAAATGATAGCCTTGCTTCCTTCTTCCTTTTTTTTTTTTTGGTGACAGCAATTGAACTCAGGGTGTTGTACTTGCCAGGCAGGTGCTATGCCACTGAGCTACATCCCCAGCCCACCTTGCTTCCTTATAATCTGTACTTTTGTTTAAGAGTTTTTATTGTATTCTTTATTGTGCTAGCTAGGACTTCAAAGAAAATATGGGATAGAAATAGTGATAGCAGATACACTTATCTTGTCTGTAATTTTGAGAGAGAAACTTTCTATATCTGCCATTTGGTGTGATGTTACTGTAATTTTCTCCCTTAACTGGTTCATTTATTTCACACCTTGTTCAGTGCTGCTAAGTCCTCCCACTTTCACAGCTGTGGACTCCTCTTGCAGGGCCTGCCTTCTGGTTGTGTGGGGCACAGTGAAAGGACCTTTTGTGATAGGTGAGGTATGGACTCTCAGTGGGAAGGACAGTCTCACAGAAATCAAGATCAATCAGAGCTTCATGAGACAGAAAAAATGAATGAGAGGGTGGATAAGAGCTTCAGAAGGCTACTTCTAAAATATAAAAGTGTGAAATTAGTTAAAAGCAGTTGGAAACATACAATTCAAATTGTTTCCACAATGTTCAAATGGCAACCAAATTTAAAGATATAGCTTATTCATATAAAGGGACACAAATAACCGGACATGGTGGCACATGCCTGTAATCCCAGCACTTGGAAGGCTGAGAGCATCACCATGAGTTCAAAGCCAGCCTGGGCTACATAGTGAGTTCAAGGCCAGCCTGAACTACACAGGGAGACCCTGTCTCAAGAAATACAAAAAATACAAATAAATAAATAAAGAGACCTAAATAATATAAAATGCAAAGAATTTGCTTATACTTACCATCTTATAAAACGGCTAATATTTCATTGTACCAATGATTATCAATATGGATCATAACATACTATGGTTGTCTGTCAGTTCTTTTTTTTTGTTTTTTTGGGTTTTTTTTGGTTTTTCTCCGGTAACCGAACTCACGACCTTGCGCTTGCCAGGCAGGTGCTTTGCCGCTGAGCTAAATCCCCAGCCCCTGTCAGTTCTCACTTATGTCCTTGTCCTGAGACCAAGAACTAGTAAAATGAAGGAGGGAATGCTCATTTGACTATGATGAGTATGTACTCACTAGACTTGTAAGGGACACAGCAGTGCAAGATATAAAGGTACTCATATTTGTTGTGCCTATACTGGTCTAAGGAGGCACAGAGGGATTAAAAAAACTAAGGCCTCAAACTCAATGAAGCAGTCAGATCAAACTGGTAAAGATACAAGCAATAAGGTCATGATATACAACTGTACTTGTGTATCTTGTAAATTAACGCACTTACCCTAACCCTGCCTCAACCAAGGTCATGTGTGTTAATAACTTATGTCTGTACCGTGAATTTAAAATTTTAGACTCATCCATATCTATTACCGGTAACCATTTGATCCTCTGTGAGATAGGCAATTCTGTGAAATAGGCAGGGCAGGAGTTATTATCTAGCCTCCATTTCACAGATGAGGAAACTTGCAGAGATAAAAGAAATTGCTTCACACTGGTGACAAAGCCAGGACAAACTGGTGCTCCCACACTTGGCTCTATCTGTTTGCTGCTAGGCCACCCCGCACATTGTGAATGGTCTTTCAGCGAGGGAGGAGTCTTGGGAAAAGGAACTTGCAAATACACTGCTACTACTCTGCAGATTACTGATTCATCTGCTCTCTTTTCTGAGGACACAGAAAAGGAGTCAGGGTACCGGGAAGCAGTTGTTGGAAGTAGACGTCTATCAGTATAGGAAATATATCCTTTTGTAATCAGTTCCTAGGTGTAGGTATTAGAAGCAGCCTCTGAAGCAATTTTTTTTTTTTTTTTTTGTATGGGAATCGAACTCAGGACCTTGCACTTGCCAGGCAGGCACCTGTGCTGCTGAGCTATCTCCCCGGCCCTCTGAAGAAATTTTTAAAGCACTAGGTGAAAAGCACCAGTTGCCTCTTCCTTCCATTGCCAAGCTCACTGGCACTGTCTTGCTGGGCACTGGCCTTCTCACTAATACTGTAGCAATCAGCCCAGAAAGTTTTGTTTCCTCCCAAGGTTTTCATACCAGTCTCCTGTTTTCTGCCAACTCAGCTGCAACAGTTCCAGCCACTAACTGCCTCCTTCCACCTGCCCACCTTGGAGGGCAATCACTGGACACCAGCCTACTCCCAAAGCAAACTCTAGAAGAGGTGGCTGGAGGCCTTGGTGAGGAGGCTGGAGGCCTTGGTGCGGAGGCTGCACCAGGACAGTTTCAGCTGGTGCTGATGGAAGGACTGAGCCCACCCAATACACCCAGTCTGGGAATGAGGCTGCTCCAACAGGGAGCAACTGCACCTCTAAAAAGGTTGTGTGGGACCTTGGGGTCCCTTGGAAGCATGCTGTACCTTAAGATTCATCCCAGGAGTCTTAGGGGTCACTGATTCTCAGCTGACAATCTTCATCTAATTCCTTAACTGTTTTTAAGGTAGGCTGATGATCAGCTGCCGGAGCCCTTTTTGCTTTTAGAATGCTGCTTCCCTTTTCCCCTGGGTGTCAGAGGCCACTAAGTTCTGATCACATTGCTTGGCTGAAGCAGCAGCCTCCATTAAGTTGTTTGGGTCAGTCATTATCTGAGTTTGGAGAAACAGATCCACTGAATCACAAAATGCACAATGTGGTGGGTCACCCATACTTAGGGCATGGGCAACAGAGGCCTTTAAACAGAATGCCTTCAGAACTTTAAACTTGGAGCTGGACTGGCATGTGGCATGGCAGAAGCCTGCCTGACAGACAAATGCATTGTGTAGAACAATCTAGAGGCGCTGAATGTACTCTGCCTCACCACGTATGGAGAGAAGAGTTTGTGTCTCCTGTCTGCACCACTGGATGCACTGCTGTTGGTAGCGGCTATAATGGGCTGGGAAGGCAAGTACTAAAGAAAGCTCCTGGACAGCAAGGTGCAAATCTGAAGGTGTAGGGAAGCTCTGTGTGCTCTTAGGGTATTTCTAAGAGCAAGCTGATTCTTCCCTCCCTCGCAGGGCTAATTACCGAGAAGCCAGGTCCAAGGACTGCATTTCTGGCTTCAGCCATGGATCTGCTTTACTTTCCTGACTGTATTTGAAATATTTCTTCCGTAATCCCAATACTCAAAAAGCTGAGGCAGGAGGATCACCATAAATTCAAGGTCAGCCTGGGCTACAAAAGGAGTTCAAAACCAGGCTGAACTGCAAGTGAGACCCTGTCTCAAAAAACAGAAGCAAAAATGAAAAAATATTTATTTTGTTTTGATTTGCTTTGCTGCCAGTCCAACCACCTCTTCATTTCCCAAGTAGGCAACAACGGCTGGAGAAACTCTAGCACCTATATCATCTGCAACAACGCCACGCTGGCCATCCTTATAGACGGCCACACAAGCTGATATGCAGCGCAGGTGGATGTCAGTGGCTACCAGGAGGTGGCAGGGATTGTAGCAGCAATAATAAGGGACTCCCCAGTGCCAAAAGCTTCATCCAACAGCCCCACTAGGCACTGATGAGCCAGAAGCCTCTTTAGAAAGGAATAAATTTGTGCAAGAGGGGGAAAGCTCTGGTACCTGAGGAATATACAGTCAGGAGAGAAGGAGGAAGTTCAGCAGTTCAGATAAGATCCGTAGTTAGAAAATGTGGAGGGGGCTGGGGTTGTAGCTCAGGGTGAGGCACTTGCCCAGCAGGTGTGAGACCCTGCATTCCATCCCCAACACCACAAAAAAAAAAAAAAAAAAAAAAAACAACAAAAAAACAACTAGAAGCTAGTTTAATTTCAGGAAGCATGGGCTTCTGTATCAATTCCCAGGATAAAAATCTTATTTTGGATTACAATGAGTGGATATAAATGGGTATGGTACACTATAATTTTTTTAAAAAATTTGTCACCATGGAGACTTTAAACACATGTGAGTTAAAGAAAATGGTACCACTGGTGTTTCCTGCAGTGTAATGGTTATCACGTTTGCCTCACAGAATGGCATCACAAACCCTGTTGTAACCAGTGCTCAGCTTCAGCCACCAAAAGCATTCTGTTATTCTCTTTTCCTCTAGGCCACTAATCCACTGACACTCAACATGGCGGTGGTGGGGTGCCTGGTTCCCACCGTCATTCCCAGGAACATCTGGCAATGTCTGGAGACACTTCTCATTGCCACACTGAGAGAGCATCACTGGCATCTAGTGGGTAGAAGTTATGGATGCTGCTTATCATGAAACACAACAAAAGAATCGCTGGTTCAAAACATCAGTGCAGAAGCTGAGAGATCCTGCTACAATCATTCCTCACTACTACTCAGTTTTTCTTTTTTTTTGAGTTAAATGTATATACTTTGAAATGTGTGGTTTTTTACCTGCGCAATTCTGACAAATGTACCATGTAATCCATACCCTGATTTTGCATATGCCCTTTATTGAATCCAACAATTTCTCTTCTCTATTTCTACTTTAGAAAGGTTGAAATTTTCTTATTATTAAATGAGTATTAAATTTTATCAATCCATTTTTTAGGACTGCTTAAAATCACCCTGCCACTCTTAGAGGGTTTACCTAAAAAAACTGTATCAGAGTAACTGTCCCATTTTTTTCATGTTTTGTTCAGGTGGTTCTAAATTGAGTTTAAAAGTCAAATGGTTGAAATATGATATATACATACAATGAAATACTATTTGGCCTTAAATAGGAAGGGATTTCTGATGTATGGTATGTGGGTGAACCACAAAGACATTATGTTAAGTGAAACAAGCCAGATGAAAAATGTCAAATATTACCATTCCACTTATATAAGGTGTTTATGAGAGAGAGGAGATGCACCTGACGCCCTTTTTTTCCTAGGCCACCTACAGGGGGGCATGGTTGGGCTCATATCTGTCATACCTCCCTGCTTGCTTCCTTTCACTTTCCCTTGGATCCCAGAAGAGGGACTGGCACAAGTTACACCCCCCACACACACACCCCTTGCATGCTGCTGCCTCTTTGAAGAAACTGGAGAGGAAACCACCTCTAACATGGCAGAGATCAGGAAGGGATCTGGACTCAAACTCCCCAGACCCCAATAAGTTAGCCCTCCTAAAGATTCCCTGATTTTGCCCTTGTCATTTTTAGTGGAGACATGACAGCTGTTAATCAAACAGTGTGGTATCTCCCCAGGTTTCTTTGAAGCATGGCTATGACAACACCTGCTTAGATCAATCACAGGCCTGCACTTAGACCAATCAGCCAGCCCTAATTTGGAACAATCATAGGTCTGTAGCTGCTATATAAGCATCAGGTCCTTCACATTTCTCAGAGAGTTCCCTCTGGTCCCCTGACCTCCCTATACTGCTACGCAGGTCTTGTTCAAATAGTTACACCCTGGTGGTCCTGTAAATCTGGTTCTGATTTATTTCTCAGGTGGTATGGGTTTGGAATTCCTGTAAATCTACTCTGGATTCTTACCCTCTGTAGCGTGGATAGAGTGGCCACTTTAAAGAGAGAACAATAAACACTAGGTCTGTTAGCCCTAAAGAGCTTCAGTGATTAGCAGCCAATGAAGATAAGCAACAGCAGCAACTGGCAGAGTTGACCGTGGGTGCCTAGCACAAGCTGGGATCAAGTGATAGTGGCCAGTACAAACCAGTGTTCAAGGGTGGCAGTGAGTAGTGGCAGAGATCAGCACCCAGCAGAGTTGACTGATGGGATATGGCACAATCTGGTGTCAAACAGTGGCGGCCATTAGTGGTGAAGACCAGCAACTGGCAAAGTTGACTGACAGTATCTGACACAATTTAGAGTTGAATAGCAGTAGCTGAGACCAGCCACTGGAAGCCAACTAAAAGTATCCAGCACAAGTTGGCATTGGACGGTGTTGGCTGGCAGTGGCTGAAACTAGCACTCAGCACAATCTGGCATCAAGTGGTGGTGTGTGGCAGCTGCTAAGACCAGCAATCCGTAGAGCTGACTGATGTATCTGGCACAATTTGGCACTGAGTAGTGGCCAAGCTCAGCAATTGGCAAAGTTAACTGATGGCATATGGCACAAGTCAGCATCCAAGGGGCAGCAGCTAGCAGTGATAAAGACTAACACCTGGCAGAGTGCACCAATGGTATCTGGTACAATTCAGTGTCAAACAGTAGTGGCTGAGACCAGCACTCGGAAGAGTCAAATAATGGCATTCAGCACAGTTCGGTGTTGAACTGAACTACCAGCAGCAGCTGGCAGTAGCCAAGACCAGCACCTGGCAGCTGACTGAAAGAACGCGGCTCAAGCTGGTGCCACACGGTGGTGGCCAGCAGCAGTACAGACTGGCAACTGGCAGAGTCAACTGATGGTGTCTGGCACAAGCCAGTGTTGTACAGCAGTGGCACAGATCAGCAACCAGCAGAGCTGACCAACAAATGTCACCTGGTACAAGCTGGTATTGAATACTGGCAGCCAGCAGCAGCACACCAGCACCTGGCAGTCAGCAGATGACGCCTGGTACAAGCTAGCATCCAATGGTGGCAGTTGGCAGCAGTAGAGACCAGCAACTGGCAGAGGCGACTGACAATGCCCAGCACTAACCGGTGTTGACCACTGGCGGCAGGGCTGCTAGCACTGCTGAGTCATGATTTCTATCTGTGATGAGCAAAGGAACTCTCAATTGATTGGTGACATCTGGAGTAGTCAAATTCAGAGAGGCTGAAAGTAGAACTTACTTGCCAGGGACTGTGGGGAGGACAGAGTGGGAAGCTGCTGCTGCATGGGTGTGGAGGTTCAGTTCGGAAAGATGAATGTGGTCTGGATATGATGGTGATGATGGCTGCACAGGAACGTGTATATACTGAACGCTACTGGGTTACAGACTTAAAAAGCTAAAATGGTGAATTTTCTGTCAGGTCTCTGTTATGGTTTATGTCTGTGTGTCCCCCCAAAGCCTCCTGCGGCCCTGGGGCAGGCTTTTAGAGTTGAATAATTGTGGGTGTGAGAGCTACACCCGCCCTGGGGTGGATAGTTTGCATATGTAAGGGAGAGGAAGAAGCTGCTTGAGGGCATTCCTCCCCCATTCCGCCCAGGTGTAAGTTAGTTGTTGCTTAGCTGTGGCTGCCGTCCTGAGATGCAGCCCTCTGCCACGTGCCACTCTGCCTTATAATCTGCCAAGTACGGATTGAAACTTCCACGAACTGTAAGCGAAATAAACCTTTCCTTCCTTAATTTTGGGCGGCAGGTATTTTGTCCCAGTAGCGAGAAAAAAGTAACCAAAACAGTCGCTTTCACCATCCTTGATTTATTTATTTAGTTAGTTTTTGTTTCATTTTTGAGACAGGGTCTCACTATGCAGTGCAGGCTGGCCTTGAACTTGCTTGTCAAGCCCAGGCTGGCCTTGAACTCATAGCAATCCTCCTGCTTTAGCCCCTCAGGTGCTGGGATTACAAACGTGTGCCACACCTGGCTACCATAATTTTAATAAAAAGTCAATCATGGTATGTAACGATAATATAAAAGAAACTAACTTACAAACGTGAAATATTTTTCTCCAAGAACCTGAGACTCTACCATATGATAGACCTTGAAGGGGTTTACATTACCAGCATCAGCGCTCTCATTTCAACAGGAGGAAACTGCTGTGAGCAGGGTCACAGTCTGAGCATTAACATCAGAGTAAGGACTGGACTCCAAGTCTCTCTTCCCTAGGACATGCTGTGCTGCTTTCTCCACTGTGAGTTTGGGTGAACAAGTTCTATTTCTGCTGTGTGCTCAGTTACAGATGATCATAGCTGTAAGGCTAATTAATGACCCTGCAAGGCCCTCAAGGTTCTCCGAAAATCACAAACTAGCAAGCAGCATTGCATGTGCCCTTGCAATTGCTCAAAAGGACAACGGGGCCTAAAGACAAACAGCTCACTTTATGGAGTCATCAAGAGGAGAATAAAGAGCAGAAAAGTGTCCCTTCCCTGTTTCCAGCATTGGTATTGAAGTGTAACCTAAATTTAGGATCTAGCAACTCTGTTGCAAAGCAGATGCAGCTGAGATTAGGCTAAGTCTTAGTTTTGAGTTCCCCAGTTTTTGTTTAAGCTTGGATTACAGCCACCCCATGATTTGAGGCAGAATCTGTTTTAGTCCATGAACATCTCTTTGTTAACTTCTTGGTTTCTATGATCCTGCTGGCTGATTAAAGAGGCCTCTGATTACACGATGGCTTGGGTTTCAAAGTTCAGATACTCAAGGGAAGCACAGACCCAGCCAAACTTGAATGTCACCTGGGAATCCTTCAAGGGCCACACTGCTCCACTGTCTTACCCGTGCTCTCTCTCACGCTAGGCCTGGGGAAATACACCTCCCCTGTGGCCCACTCATATTTTCTTGGGGTCTGCTAACATAAAACTCTAGTTCCAGCAGATGGTTTTCTCATCTATATCTTGAAGTGGAAGTGAACTCTGCCAAAACTGATATTTTTCTGTGGTTATTGGCTTTGGATCTGAGCTGATCAGCTTGACACTTTTTAAAATCAGCTGGGTGTGGTGGTGTATTCCTGTAATCCCAGCTACTCATGAGGCTGAGGTGGGAGGATCTCAAGTTTGAGGTCAGTCTGAGCAACTTGGCAAGACCATCTTAAAATTAAAAAAAAAAAAAAGGTGAGGATATAGGTCAGCACTCCCCTGGGCTAAATTCCTGGTACTGAGAAAGAAAAGGAAAAGGAAGAAGAGGAAGTAGAGAAGGAGGAAGAAAAATCTGAGGAAAACAGATATGACATTGGATTTATATAATAACATGGACATAGCAGTTTAGACAGTAAATCAGTTCACAAAGCTACAAACTCATGAAAACATGTTCCCAGTGAGCCCACTTCCTGTTCCAGTGGCTTTTTAAAGTCTGTAGACAGAAACCTAGTAACTGAGAACCCTAAAGCTTCTCCCAGACACACAGATCTTAATCACTGCACATCCTCTCTGATCACACACAAAAGGATAATGTGACCAGAATGAATCCTTGGTAAAGTTGTGTTAATGAAACTGGAGACAGCATGTTAGGGCATTATTCTGCTGCCACTGGTGGAGGGAATGAGTTCTGTGCTTATAACATGCAAGCGTCAGGAATTTAAAAATGCTGAACTGCTGCAGTCAGGCGCAGCCAGTGTCTGAATCTACACCTCCCAGGAAGTTTTCCGAGACAACACTTTTGACTCCAGCTAAAGCTGGTCTGCCAGACAGCCGGCGGCAAGCACTAACTAGATGATTCTATGCAGCCTGTGTGCAGAAGAGGTATTAGGAAAGACAGGCAAAGAAAACAGAGACAAGGTCATGTCCCTGGTCTTAGGAAGCTTAAAACTACTAAGAGCTGGCATTTTGTGATGGCCAACTGTGTGCCAATCCTCACAACCCTTACTGCATAGATGGGACAGCCCAAGTGCTGTGAGGTTAAGTAACAAGGCTAAAGAACAGGCAACTGCTATGTTGTAGACACAAGATTCACCTACGACCTTTGTGATTTCAGAGTTCATAACCGAGGAAGAGCACTTGCTAACAGAAAGGATGAAGCTACTTACCAGATTCAAGAGCTCTTGCTATTCCCAGACATTACACATCTGGCTTTGAGTTATCACTAGAGAGCACAGTGTGGTATGGTACATGCTAACTTGCCATCTTACTGGGGCATGAGGGGACCAGCACAACTGAGGCGCTGGTGTGAGGACATATCACTAACCGGGCTCACAGGATGGTAGGGCAGGATTTGTGCAAATGTTTTGAATTATAAAATTTTACGTTTTCTAAGCATTGACAGGTAGAGGTCTAGAAAGCGTTCATTTTAATGAATATATGAATCACTTTGATTAGCATATTGATAGTCTACATTTAACTGGTGCTTTGAAAGAATTAGGTAAGGCATATTATTGTTTTCTTTTTCTTTTTTTTATTTTTTATTTTTGTTTTCTTTTTAAAATAGCTTGAACTGCTCCCTCAATTTAAATCGCTCATCTCACAGATAGTCTCAGAGGTGGGAACCGAAAAGAAGTGACTGTGCTATAGCATCCAACTCAGTCCATCAGCAGTGAGGGGGTGTAAACTAAACACAGACCTCATGAAGCTTAGCATACAAGTTGAGCAGAGAGGAGCCAGGCAGGGGAGCTTCTCCAGGGAGGTGGTCAGAGTCCCTTAGTCACCAGACACCCGCCGCCCCAGTACTGAGGGTTGAAACCCTGGCTGCTCTTCCACTGAGCTTTATCCTTGGCCCTTTTAATTTCTTATTTTGAGACAGGATCTCAATAAATTGCCCAGGCTGGGCTGGATGTTGCGATGCTCCTGCCTCAGCCTCTCAAGTAGCCGGACTTACAGGAATGTGTCTCCGGGGTAAACTGCTTATATTCTTAAGTGGTCTCTGGCCCAGCCACTAAAACAGTGTGGATCTAAAACAGTCAAAATATTTTCTGCTTCTTCTTCTAGTCCTCTCTAGCACCAGCCCTTGAAGAAACCTTTTCTGACCATCTAATGTAAAGTCATTACTCTCTCAGTCTAAGACATTTGTATTATAGTCTCAGCATACTTACCTAAAGTTGAAATTATATTCTAATGGATCTATTTTTTTTTTTTGTTTGTATCAGGTATCGAACTCATGACCTCAGGCTTAGCTAGGCAAGCACTTATGCTGCTGAGCTATATTCCTGGCCCTCTAATGGATTTATTAACTCGCAAAGTATCTGTCTCTTCCTATCAGAATGTGAGCATTCCAAAGGAGAAACTTTTTCCATCTTGCTGACTGTGTGGACCCCGAACCTAGAACTGTGTGTGGTACTCAGTAGATGCTTAACAGATTTTAAAAATAAATAGATGGGTGAATGAATCAAGAAACTCACCAGGTCACTATTCTGTCTCCAACCAGGGGAAATCAGTCATTTTATTTCTCCAGATCTTCCCTAGGACATGACAAAAGCTATAAGGCAAAGGCCCAATATGAATCCATCTCACCTGTTCTGCTCCCACCATACTGATTGGCTTGCACTTGAAGAGGTGGGTGATGAATTTTGGAATGAAAGAGCTGTGGATATAAAAAAAAAAAATAGGCTTATTGATTCTCTGGAAAAGAACTGCAGATTTTTTTTTAAAGGTACCATTTATATGAAATGAATACATTCTTCTTAGATGAGGAAGTAGAAATGGCAACAAATATATGAAAAAATGTTTAACATCACTGGTCATCCAAAAGATGCAAATTAAAACAACACTGAGATTCCAGCTCACTCCAGAAAGAATGGCTATTATCAAGAAATCAATAAAAAATGCTGGCCAGGCGTGGTGGCGCACGCCTCTAATCCCAGCACTTGGGAGGTTGAGGCAGTAGGATCATTGCGAGTCTGAGACCAGCCTGGGCTACAAAGTGAGCTCAAGGCCAGCCTGAACTGCACAGCGAGACCCTGTCTCAAAAAGACAAAAAAATAAAAAATAAAAAAAAAATAAAAAATTGCTGGCAGGGATGTAGGGGAAAAGGAACATTTTTCCAATGTTGGTGGGAGTATAGGCTGGTGAAACTACTGTGGAAGTCAGTGTGGAGATTCCTCACAAAACTAAAACTAGAGATTCCATCTGATCCAACTATTCCTCTTCTTGGTATCTTCCCAAAAGAATTAAAAGCATCATACTACAGCAATATATGCACACTCATGTCTATAGTGGCACAGTGTGTAATACCTAAATCTTAGAAACAGCCCAAATGCCCATCAACTGATGAACTGATAAAGATTTATTTTATACAATGGAGTACTACTTTGCCATAAAAAAGGATAAATTTGAGACATTTCTAGGTAAATGGACGCACCTGGAGACCATACTCTTAAGTGAAATAAATCAGACACACGTTTAAATATCACATTGTTTTTCTGATGTGAGAAACTGAAAGGGTAAATAAAGACCAAAATGTGTAATAGATATTGTGAACTAGGAAATGTTCAAAAGGGAGAACAAGGGAGCAGGGAGGAGGAGAGGAAGGAAGAGAAAAGGAAAAAAAGAGAATAGAAGGAAAAAAAGGAAACAAAGCTTTTTTTTGGACACAGGATCTCACTATGCAGTTCAGGCTGGCTTGACCTCACTCTGTAGCCCAGGATGGCCTCGAACTTGGAGCAATCCTCCTGCCTTAGCCTCCCGACTGCACGAGCATGCCTAACTAAAGCTTTTATAAATAAGGTGGAGAAGAGAGGTTGAAGAGAGGGGCAGTGATTGGGGAAAAAAGAAGAATCAAGAGATACAGTGTACAGGTACAAATTCCCTATGATGAATGTTATTATGTGTATCTAAAATGTATTAATAAAATTAATTTAAAAACAAAAGGTACCATTCCTTTCCCTAAGAAAATAGAATTGAGGTAGACATTGCTGCCACCTACCAGCATCTATTTACTTCTTTTTCTTTCAAACCATAGCCCTGGCTTTGTTTGTTCAGATACCCTAGACATGGCCTTAGGATGCTGGGGAAAAGTTGACCCCACCCTAAATTACACTGGTGAATTTTAACCAGCCTCAGTCAGGCTGAGCATGGCATTTCCTAGGTCACCGTCATTGGTCTTGAGAGAGACACATGATCTAAGCTGGCCCAATCGCTGGAGGGAAGGACTTCACTGCAAGGGTAGGTGAGAGCCCCTCTTCTTCCTTAGGACCTTGGTGCATTTGGATATAACCTCTCTAGGTGCCATCCTATTACCAGTTTAAGGATCTCCAAGACAGCAGAATAAACAGCTTAGGTCTCAATGATATCACTAAACTCCCAAATCACCCACTCTCAGATCTGTCTTACCTCTGGACTTGCAGTTATATGAAATAAAAAAAAAAAAACTACCTGCCATTTAAGTTGGTTTGAGTCAAGGCTTCTATTATTAGTAGCTGAAAAAATCTTAACAGATGAAAGAATGAAATATACACAAAGTAGTTATGGGGCCTTAAATGCAGAAATCGGAAATAATTGCTATAGGAATAACTGTCAGATCTGGAAATAAAATACATTTCAAACTACTTTGAAAATAGTAAAAAATCTAAAAAATCAGAAGGGCAGATAAGATTTTTTCCTTCTATCCTCTTTTTTTCCTTTTGTCTTCCTTCCTTTCCTCCTCCCTGCTCCCTTGTTCTCCCTTTTGAACATTTCCTATTTCACAACATCTATTACACATTTTGGTCTTTATTTACCCTTTCAGTTTCTCACATCAGAAAATCTAAAAAAATCTGCTGAAGACTGAGTCAACCTGTACTAGCTGGGCTGACAATACTGGTTTGGGGGAAGGGAGAGTGAAATAACAATAGGCTACGAGAGCTCTTTAGAAAGCCAGGCTGTCCTGACGTGGAACTGAAGCTGTGGAAACTAGATGTGCCTGTAACCAAGGCAAGACCCAGAGTGACCTGACCAGGAGGTGTCACAGGGCTCCAGGCCTGCGGAGGAAGGAGGGAGAGCGCTGCATTTGTAGGTTTAGAAAAAGGCTGCCTTACTTCTAATGCTGCGCCTGGGCTTGAGCCTTCTTTTTTTCCAATCTCTTCATCTTTTTTTGTACACTTGTGCTCATTCTAATAGAGAACGACTTACAGGACATCTGCATGGAATGGCCACCTGCACCTCAGATCTAGCCCAGCCCAGACTCAGCCCTGTCCTGGCCTCCAGGCTCAGGGTACTGGATCTCATCTTCTCAGTCACCAAGCCAGGAACTGGCAGTTGCCTGAGACTGCTCCTCACCTCAACCCCAACATCCACTCAGTTACCAAGTCTTCCTCGCAACTCCTTATCTGCCCTTCTGACCATCCTTTCCAACTATCCCACCTTTAGCCTTATTAATCTTTCTAACCACCTGCAGCCAAATGCATTTATTTCAAATGCACACATGACCAAATTCCTCCCCTGATTAAAACTCTTAGAACTCTACAAAGAAGATCTTCCTTGAACTCATTTCCCAGTCCTGCAAGACAAGGTCTTGCTGTGTTGCCCAGGCTAGACCTAAACTCCTAGGCTCAAGTGATTTTCCTGCCCCAGCCTCCTGACTAGCTGGGAGTAGAGGCCCCACACCTGGTCATTTCCTTCATTATGGATTCTCTGTCTTCAGACTTGGCAGTGATAAGCCCTGGCGTTCTATGCTTCAATCTTGTTGAGCTGCTTGCAGATTCCATGATTCTGGAGGTGCTGTAGTTCTGGAGCTGGGCATGGTGGCACATGCCTATAGTCCCAGCTACTTGGGAGGCTGAGGCAGGAGTTTGAGAACTGGCTGGGCAAGATGAGACCCCCATTTTAAACAAACAAACAAACAATCAAACAAAAAAACAAGAGTTCTATAGGCTGCTAACGCCTCCACACCTTTGCTTCCACTGTTCTGCCTGGATTACCCTTTCCTAGGGGCTTGGGAGTCAGTACTCATGCATCTTTCTGACCCTGCTCAGATATCTCTTCTAAGGAGTTTTCCTCAGTCACTTTCACCATATCCTCAGGGAGTCCTCAGGCCTCTCACATCTAACCCATTTGGGTCTGGGTCTGTTAAGCAAATCATTTAACCCTGGGTAGGAGGTGCTGACATGAATGCATGTTGAATAAATAGTTAATATTTTAATAATGGTAGCAGCTACCACTTTTTGACTGTCAGACTGGCACCAGCACTTTAGCAGCAAATTTACCTGCGACTTCCCATTTTACCCTCCCAATCACTAGTAAGAGATTTGTCCTTCAGTCTCCATTACTGAATAGAAGTGAGTCAGCTTAGTGGATGAGGGAAGTTGCTTACAGTCAAACTGGAGTTCCAGCCACGGTGCAACCTTGATGTCTAAACAGGGAAGGCTATTGTCCCTGCAGACATCAAATGGAGGCAAGGAGCCATGGGTGGATTTGCATAGGTGGGGTAGGAGAGGTTAGAGGAAAGGAATTTAAAGTCCAGAGATCAGATCTATGGGCAGGCCTGCTGATTGACAGGCAGGGTGAACAAGGGACCATTTCAAAGGGAATCCTCAAGGCTGCAAACCAGAGCCAAATAAGTATGTGAGGCTGAATTAATAATTAATTGCAACTATATACACAGTTTGTAGTCCAAAGTATTTCACACTACAGTAAGCTGTGGTTGTGCTCTTGAACTGGCTCTGTGCACTAGTCTACATGGGGTAGGCCAAGGAACCACAGGGACCAGAGTCTGGTCTTTGGGGGACAGGTCCCAGCAACGTGGTGGATAAATACCATCGGCTTCTCTGGCCATCGGCGTGGTAGTGGCTGTTGCCCTTGGTTGGGGAAGGGCCTTCTCACAACCTCCACCTCTCAAGTTATTGCAGGGAGGCTGAGGTTTTACAAGAATGAAAGGGTACCATAGACTAACACAGAAATATTTTCTAGATCACAGACTGAATTTTTCCAGATGTGTAAGTGGGCATCCTATTCCCAGTTCACTGAACCTGAGCTTCGTAATAAAATTAAAGGGCTCTGAGAGAATGCGAGGCTGATGCTCAGACGAGCTAAGCAATGGCCTCCTTATTTACTCGAAAGTGAGCTCAATCAGACCTTTGGGTGACCACAATGGAGATTTTTAGTCACAGTAAATTTTTACAGAGACATTTCTACCAGCAGTTTTAGTGAGTGTCACAATGTGATTTATCAGCAATGCTTTCTATGTACATTAATGAGCACTCAGAGAGTGAAGGGAATGTCAACTCCTGGTCCATCTGCCATACTGCAAACATTAACGCCTCCCTGGAGAGTCCACTCTATGTTTTCTTGACAAGGTAGAAACTAAAGCTAATTCTACAGGCCAGTCTGTTATGGTTGCTCCTTAGGGATTTATTTGTGTCAGAGAAAGAAAATCCTACTTGAATACAAACTGGGAGAGATTTGGAGAAGACAGAAACTTGGAGCCCTGAATCACCCTTTGGGACCTGGATGAGAATAACCCAAATACAGTAGCTTGGACACAGCTGACTTTCTCGAAGCCCTTCCCTTAGACGTTTGCCAAAATACTTGTTTGATAATTGGTCAGGAGTAGCACTGGCCCTCTACACTGCCTGGTCTCACCGGAAACAGTGCTATCGCCAGATGCTGATTGGCAAAGGACCAAACTATTTCCTTGTTCCAAAACTCAAGCCAGAAATGGCCACACACGAGGGTATGACAGAAGTCATGTAGTTCAATGTTTGTTCCATCTACCTTGGCAATGAAGCTCTCTGACAGGCTCTTCCCAATTCCTAGTACCTTCTCTGGACTCAGGGATATCTACAAGTGGACAGACTCTAGGAGCTATATTAATAAATCTTATGGAGAAGAAGGAAAAGGAAAGAGCCATAAGCTGATGACTCCTATCCTTAAAAAGTTTATAATCTAGTCAGAGACAAAATACAAACACGAATTCTCTGAAAAATAATTTTAATTATCCAAACCTGGGCAAGGGGTTGTTAATCCATATACTTCCAAATAACTGACTTATTTTGCTTAGCCTTGATGCAGCCTAGGATTACACTGCTATTACTGTATATATGACCTTAAGTAGCGGATTTGGTTTTATTATTATGGTCCTTTTGGGGTCAGGTTAGTATTAGTTTCCCTACAGGCACCAGAATGAGCCCCAGCTGGATGATAGACATCCTTACATTGTGAGCATGGTGGGTGGTGAATACGGCATTAAAATAATGCTACTGAAAAATAAAATAAAATAACTCTGTTGACTCTTTAACCATTAGGGAAATGTAAATCAAAACTACACTAAGCTTCTATGTCATCCCAGTCAGAATGGCTGTCATCAAGAATACAAAAAAAAAAAAACCCCAAAACAATAAATGTTGGTAAGGATTGGGCGGGGGGCGCTTCTCCACTGCTGATGGGAATGTAAATTAGTACAGCCACTATGGAAATCAGTATGCAAGTTCCTCAAAAAACTAGAGCTACCACATGACTCTGCTGTACAGCTCCTTGGTATGTACCCAAAGGAATTAAAGTCAGCATATTATAGCGTACTGAACACCCATGTTTATTGTGGCACAACTCACAACAGCCAAGATATGCAACCAGCTGAGGTGCTCACCAATAGACGGGTGGATAAAATGGGGTCTATGGAATATCATTTAGCCATAAAAATCAAAATTGTTATTTGCAGAAAAATGGAGAGAACTACAAATCACCATGGTAAGCAAAATTCTCCAGCCTCAGAGAGACAAGTATCATACTTCTTCCCTAATATGTGGGATGTTTAAGAAAAAAAAAAAAAAAAAAAAGAAAGACATAAAAGTAAAAGAGAGACTATTATTAGATAAGAGGAAGGGAATAAGGGGAGGGAAAAAGGGAATGTGGGGAAGGGTAGTGGGATGAATAGGGTGAAAATGTTAATGCATGCGTGAAAATACCACACTGAAACCCAATATTTTGTAAAATTAATATGTACTAATAAAAAACAGAACAAAACCACCACTGAGCATGATACCATAAATACATGTTATTATAGATTTGTCCAGACTCACAGAATATACAACATCAACAGTGAACTGCAGACTTTGGGTGCTAATATGTGCTTGGGTTCATCAACTGCAACAAATGTACATCTCTGGTGGGGATGTTAATACTGGAGGGGTCTGTGCAAATGGGGGCAAGAAGTACACAGGAATTCCCTACACCTTTTGCTCACTTATGTGAAACTAAAACAGCTCTAAAACATAAAGTCTACTTAAAAACTAAAAGCAACTCAGTGATGAGAATGTTCCAGAACTTACTTTGCAAATTTAATACAGAACTGAGTAAAGTATTTCCGTGTGGAAGCCAGGTTGTCGCGGATGATGGGGACATTCTGCTTAATGTGAAGAATGACAGAGGTGACATAGGGGCTCTGGTCACCAACGTGCTCCACATTCTGCCACTGCATCTGAAATAGAGATAAGGCAGGAACAGGCTTTAGACCCTTCTCAGCGGAACCTACCACCTGTTACTGGACAAGGAAAAGGGTGGAGTGGAAATCAGGTCACTGATTGGTATCACAGCAATTGGCCCCCCTTGCTTTGAGGAATTTCTCTTACCCATTCTGTAACAGAGTGGCTCATCATAAATGACAACAAGCAGCCCCACCTTCGACTTGATGGAGTAGAACTTGGGCACTTTTCCTTTTCCTTTGGGTCTCCATCATCCTTCCAAGAGCCTTCCTTTCCCACCTAAGTTGCTGTCTTATAACCAGACCCTCACTACATAGATGAATGTGGATTTTATTCTGTCAACTGTTCTACCAGTGGGACTGTGGGACAACAGGGGAGGGACATCTACTTCTAAGGAGATAAAGCCTGGGAGATCAGAGAGGTAGCTGGGCTAAATGCAATGAGACCTGGAAGAGGATTAATTTATACCTCCTCTCAAGCAGATCTGGAATTCTTTAAGAAAGGAAAAGCTGAGTGTGGTGGTGCATGCCTGTAATCCCAGCATTCTAGAGTTCTTGAGTTCAAGGCTAGCCTGGGCTACATAGTGAGTTCAAGGTCAGCCTGAACTATATAGTGAGACCCTGTCTCAAAACATACACACACACACACACACACACCAACCAAAAAAAAAAAAAAGAAATTATATGACACGTGAGATTTGCTTCAAAAGACTTTGGGGTTGGGGGAATAGATTCAGATGAAACATGATTAGTAAAGCTGGGTGAGGGGTACATGTGGTTTACGATACTGTTTTCTCTGCTTTTGAATATATTCAAATTTTTCTCCAGTAAAAACTGGCCTGGGACTTATGACAATCCTTCTGCCTTAGCCTCCCAAGTGCTGGGATTATAGGCACGTACCACCACGCCTGGTAACATTTTTAAAAGCTATACAGAGTGAGGTGCTGCTGTGCATGCCTATAATCCCAGCACCCTGAGAGGCTGAGGCAAGAGGATTGCAAGTTCAAGACCAGCATGGGCAATTTAGTGAGACCTTGTTTCAGAAAATAAAAAAAATTTTTTAAAAGACCAGGGTATAGCTCACTATGAGGGTTCTGAGTGTTAACACTCAGTACAGTAAAAACAACAACAGAAAGTGTGAATATAGAAAAAAATCTCATACTTCTAAAACCATGAGGGTTTGATGGAATTTCAATAATGGGAAAGGAAAAAGGATCTCTAGCAAACACTAGGAGCAGATCAGAGGGTAATACGGCAACAAGGGCAACAGGGCAGGACAAGGCACAGGGGCTATGTGGGTGAGAAGCTCACGAGAGACAGATGCCACAAGGGGACTGATAAATCTCTGGCCATGAACAAAAATAAACTCATGCTCTGACACCCTTAGAATTAGAGAACACACTCTGGAAAATAGAAGGAAGCCCCTTGTGGTATGAAGGGGGATAGGGGCAGCATGGGCTCCGAGCCTGCCCTGCTGGCAGGGAATGGGCACCTGGATCCTGATAAGAGTGGGGTTGTGTTGGAGAACTGCTGAGTCAGCCTCTCAGAGCAGGCTGCACTGTCTGCTAAACAGATCCCCAAGCCAAACACAGACCAAAAGCTCTGCTCATAGAAGGAGGTTGGTGGTTCTTGGGTCTTGATGTTTCTGGCAAGAAAACACTATTTTTATAGAGCTCTTGGGAAAAATTCAATACTGAGAGAACTTGTTTAAAAGAATCCTATTGTATGTGGATGATTCCCCAGCCCTGGGAAGCTAGAACTGTTTTGTCCTAATATTTCTTCAAATCCGCAAATGTTTAGATCTAAAAACTTTAGGTATGAGTGAGCACAAAACCTTAGAAAAGCAGGAAGGTACCTTCATCTTCACTTTATAGATAAGAAAACAAGGCTGAGTTGAGTACAGTAGCACATGGCTGTAACATCAGTTGCTCAGGAGGTTGAGGCAGAAAGATCACATTCGAGGCCAGCCTGGGCAATTTAGCAAGGGCCTCTCTCAAAATTTAAAAAAATACAAAAAAAGGGCAGGGAACGTATTTTAGTAGTAAGGGCTTGCCTAACATGGGCTCAATCTTCAGTACCACAAAAAAAGAGAAAGACAGAGACAGGGACAGAGACAGAGACAGAGACAGAGCGAGAGAAAGAGAGAGGGAAGGAAGGAAGGAAGGAAGGAAGGAAGGAAGGAAGGAAGGAGGGAAGGAAGGAAGGAAGGAAGGAAGGAAAGAAAAAAGAAAGAAAGGAAAAAGAAAACAAGGCCCAGCATACGAAGAAGCTAATACAAGCCTTTATAACCAGGCTCCAGGAAAAACTTTTTTTTAATGGGGTCTCACTATGTTGTTCAGGCTGTTCTCCAAATCCTAGGCTCAAGCAATCCCCCCACCTCCGCCTCACAGGTAGCTGGCACTACAGAGTGTGTGGCACTGTACCCAGCAAGAAAAGGAAAATTTACTGGAGAAAAAAGAAAGACAATGGAGAAATAGTAGAAAGCAAATTGTCTTTATATTCAAATGTTTTGGTTATGTGTAATGTTTTCCTCATTACCTTTTACCTTATTAGAGAGGCTTTTTTTCCATCTAATTTTAAAGATCTGACCCTTCCACACAAAATGAGCACCTAGGTGATTTTCAGTGAGCTCATAGGGTGAGGTCAAACATGACAGGTGCTGTTAAGGCTATACTTCACCTTCTTACCCCCAGCTCTCCAGCAAGGCGTAGAGCAGAATGCTCTGGTAAACATGTGAACTGGGCGGGCTCCAGTGCCCCCACCTCCAGTCAACATGAAGCTCTCCCCAGAAATGACTGTTGCTTTCCAAGCTGGCAGCACTGTATATTTCAAAAATCCCAGAACAGTTTATAAATAATTATCTGAACAGTTCTTGACTCACAGAAGACGACCATAAACGGAGGTGGTGATGTCCTCTGTCACTGGTTACAGGCAACTCTGAAGCAAGACAGACCATGGGATGTGGGATCTCTGCAAGTTCCCGCAAGTAAGCTTGTATGTCTGCAAGTTCATGCTCATCAGCTTGTATGTGCATTATCTGACATTATTAATAACCACTGGCCAAGATGGTACACGTTCACATTTGGGATACATGTGCAAAGGTCTGATCTGCTTCAATATTTTAGCCGGTTCTAACTCTACTGGTTCAGTTAAAAGAAATATTAGCAGAAATCAAGTAGACTTATTATTTTAAATCTTAATCAGCTTAATCACATAAAAATGATTTAAAGTATTGGAAAGTAATGAAAATTGACAATGCCTCTACTATTTTTTTAAGTATGCAAAATATAGTTAGCAGTGATTCTGTACAATTATTGCTTCAGAGGGTTGATCCTTGCTGTCTGCCATCCAACTGACTTAAGGTTTGGGCTGTAATCTGCCCAAGAAATCTGTGTTCTGACCGATCCTGTGCAGGTTGATATACACACAATTCTACTTACTGTTCATTCATAATGTCATTTAATTCTCACAACAATCTAGTAGGTGAGGGAACTCAAAAAAGCTCACAGACATTATGCAACTTGTCCAAAGTTACACAGTGGTAAATGATAGAGCTGGGATAACCAGGTCTTACTTCAGCCCAAATACTTCACCAGGCTGCTTGTAGACACTTGTTTTTTCTTTTCTTTTCTTTT
>NW_004955481.1:2160238-2177958 GCF_000276665.1 Chinchilla lanigera
TTTGTCTTTTTGAGACAGGGTCTCGCTATGCAGTTCAGGCTGGCCTTGAGCTCACTTTGTAGCCCAGGCTGGCCTTGAACTCACAAGGATCCTCCTTCCTCAGCCTCCTGAGTGCTGGGATAACAGGCATGCGCCACCACGCCCGGCAACACTTGTAAAGTAAATACATACATACATACATGGACTTGGTTAAAAGTAAACCCTATTTCTCAAGAAGCTAATGAAATACACAGTGATTAAGCAAAGATCTCTTTTTTTAAAAAAAGGAAACAAATAGCAGTTTGCATTGGAAGAAAAAGATCATGAAGAGCCACCGGTAGAAATAAGACTTCAATATGTCCAGGTAAACTTTGCATCTGACATTTAGAAGTTACTCTTCTATAATTTAAAGCTTTTCCTTTTGTGCTTTTTGTTTGGGGGTAGGGTGGTGTGGGGTGGGGTTGGATACCAGATGGTATTCAACTGGCATTACTACAAACAACAAAAAAACGAGTCTGCAAAAGAGTACTACAAAAGATACAGTGTTGACAGAAACAGCAAGTGAGGAGATAAAGTTAGTAACTATCAAAGCCTTCATGACTCCACATTTAACCACAGGGAGAGACTATGGGGCCCAGAACATTCCCAGGGCTCTGCTTTTGCCGCCTGAAGTGTGTGGTCCATTTGATACTTCCCAGAGAAGGCGAGGAGATCATCACTATTCCCAGAGAAAGCCCAGTGTAGCAAGGAATTCTAACCAATCCAATGATCTGACAACACAGTTCCACAAATAGCTTACAGTAGAACTTTTTTTTCCTCCTATTTCTAAAGCTTGGAAATATGGCTCCTGAGAAACTTATTTCTTCATCTGAAAATTTACATTCCCACCTATTAATTTTGATCACTGAGTTGGATTCAGAGCATAATCTCAGATGTCTGGACTATGGCCACATTTCAGGCAACTGAGGGTCCAGTGTTGTGGTTTAGGCTGCTGAACTCTGGGCTCCAAACCATTAAGCAGGCACACGCTCACTCTCACTCCCTTTCATGCTTGTCTGGGCTACTTCTCCTCCTACAACAAGCAGCTGCTATATTTATAGGTACTTTAGGCACTCACAGCACTGGACCAAACATTGTGTGGGAATAAACATTTATGAGCACTTCCTGTGTACTAGGCACTGTGAGTGACATTTTCATGCAAACTTACGTTTACAATGATGCAGTGAAGGAGGTGTTACTCCAGCTTTACAGATGACAAGGAAGAACAATGGGTAGCTTGTCTAGTGACACATAACTAATCATGTAGCAGGACTGAGATCTACACATTGGCCTCAACTCGAAGTCCATGTTCTTCCCACTTCACCATATCACTTCCCCAAAATAGGAGTTATTACCCTAAATTTACCTGAAACAAGCTGTGGGAACTGGGAAACTAGCTGGCAAAATCTGTCTGGAGTGAGGGAGTAGATACGTGGATGATGCGGTCTTGATGATGGTAGAGAAGAGGAAAGAAAGGAGTGAGATTTAGAACAGACAGTGAAGTAACAAAGGCTTTAAAGAGTATATTACTTGCACTCATTGCTGGGCCAACGAGAAGGTGATTTTATCAAGTACAAACCTTTTTCACAATTTGAAACATCTATAAAAAATCTTAACATTTACAGATAAATAAAGGAGAGAGGGCAGAAAACTAGAAGGTAGACTTCTGGAGATGGGCAACAGAGAAAGGGGTCATGGGGTAGAAAATGATCAGGATATGTTAAATGTATATTATATATACCAATTTACCAGAATGAATCTCATCACTCTGCATTAAAATATTGACACTGGGCCGGGGATATAGCTCAGTGGCACAAGTGCCTGCCTAGCAAGCACAAGATCCTGAGCTCGATTCTCAGTATCAAAAAACAAAAACAAAAACAAAAATAAAATATTGACATTTACATACCCTTTGGTCACTGCAATTCCCTTTAAGGCAATTAATCTGAAGTTAGAGTTATGAATGTTTAGAAAACAAAACATATAGACACACAAAGCTGCTCATAAATGTGAAAACCACCTAAATGTCCATGAAAAACAAATGGATTAAATATATTTTGGGGGAAGCAGCAGATTATAGTACTTAAGATGATGAAATCCAGAATCAGCTGGTCTGAGTTCTAACACCATCTATGCAACGTGCTAAGTGTGTGACTTGAGAAAGTTATCTAACCTTCTGAGCCTCAGTTTTCTCATCTATAAAATTAGGATGATGTAAATATTTATAATCTATTATTGAAAGATAACCCATGGAGGGCTGAGAATATAGCTCAATAGCACAATGCCTGCCTGGCAAGCACAAGGTCCTGAGTTTGATTCCTGGCACACAAAAAAAAGACAACCCATGGAATGCTTTCATAGTGCCTCACACACACTAATTCCAAGTGTAATGTTAGCTTAATACCATGGTAATTGATTCTGTGGCAAATGTTAGCTATTTTCATGATTTTAACATTAAATATTTTCACTATGGACTATTATGCAATCACTAAAAACATAGCTCTAAATGGTATGGCAAACTCTTAAAACCTCCTGAAGAGGAAAACCAAGTTATAAAACAATGTATAAAGTACAAACTCATTTTTTTTTTTTGGTCTTTTTGAGACAGGTCTCACTATGCAGTTCAGGCTGGCCTTGAGCTCACTGTGTAGCCCAGGCTGGCCTCGAACTTGCAACGATCCTCCTGCCTCAGCCTCCCAAGCACTGGGATTACAGGCATGTGCCACCATTTTGCACCTGGCTTCATTTTGCTTTTAAAATATATCTGCTTAAAGTAAAAATGAAAATAAACAGAACTGTTAACTGGAATTAAGGATGATTTAAATATTCCTCTTTTTTGTTTTTATTTTTATGAGGCAGGGGTCTCACTAATGTAGTTCAGGCTGGCCTTAAACTTGTGATCCTCCTGCCTCAACTTAACGAGTTCTGGGATTGCAGGCATATACCACCATACCTGGCTTAAATCTGCTTGTTTTTTAAAATATCTGTACTATGTATAATGAAGGTGATTTGCTTTTATCATAACAAAAATATTTTTATGAAAAAAAAGATATGTCTTCATTAGAAGTAGAAAGCGAACTTGAAGATTTGCTAAAAATGGCATTTGGTAGGCCTTCTGAAATAGATCTGCATTTTAATGACTGAGGAAAATGAGAACAGATTTGAGGACTGTTCTAGCTATTTCAAAATGTCTTTGGAGGATAGTAATATAGTTTCCTAAATTAGTACATGTTCACAATCCTGAAATCTAATAGAAATTACATGCCAGACTATAAGGAAATTTAATTTATTCATGTTTTTTTCTCCCTGTTTTTTCTAAAGTTACCATAATAGGAAAAAGTTAAATGTGCTTGATTTTGGACAGAGACTCATAACCTAGTGAGCAGCCCTAGTGAAAAGGACATAGAGAGGAAGGGAATATAGGACCACTGGTTCCTTTTAAGAAAACCATAGTTTTATTTTTTTAAAAAATCTTACTTGTGGGGCTGGGGATTTAGCTCAGCGGCAAAGCGCCTGCCTGGCAAAGCGCAAGGTCGTGAGTTCAGTTCCTGGTACCGGAGAAAAACCGAAAAACCAAAAAAAAAAAAAAAAAATCTTACTTGTAAGGCCATAGTTATACTAATCCCTAAGAATCTGCAGAATTTAAAAGATAAAACTCTTCATCTTTTCACCAACACACTCCAAACAACTACTTTAAATAGCAGTAGACTTGTTTTTAAATTTCTGGCTTCACCATTGTAAGCTATATGCTTTGGGCATGATACGGAAAAGAAGGAAACACGCACACAAGAAGGACAGTTTATTAGTTTGCAGGGACAAGTCTACGAAGCAGACTGGGATGCCTTAGGCTGGATGCTCAACATATCCTCTCCCCTGTAGGAAAGTCACAGTGTCCCACAGAACAAGAGAAGATGAAGACCGACATCTGCACTATGACACTGTGCACGCCTGGAGAGACTACAAACAAGGACACACGAACACACGTGGAGCAAGCAGTCATGGGCACACGCTGACACACTGCTCTTTCACTTCTCGCCACCTTACTCAGGCTGATTTTGCATCAGCTGCCACACTTCCCAGAAGGACTTACTTTCACTTGAATGCACGGCATGGTGTATCTCTGCATGGAGAGACAGGAGTGTGGATCCTGGCTCTGCCATAGGTTAGCTAAGAGATCTTAGACCTGTAACTTAACTTCTCTGTGTTTCAGTGTCCTCCTTTGTAAGAGATGAACATAGGAACTTCCTAAGTTCTCTCATTTGACAGAATGAAATGAGATAATGCTCCTAGCTGTCTGAGTCCTGGTAAGTGCTCAATTAATAGCAACTTACTATCTAGTAGAGCTCATCTAAAGAAAGTGCAGTATGGAAGGGAAAAGTGGTGTGAAAGGTACTTTTGACAAAACTTATCAGCAACACTTTTGTAATCTCAAAGTTAGTTTCAAGGGGACTGCTACAATCTCATTATATCTTGTTTCTGCTACTATGGCTTGACTTTGGCCTGCTTAAGGGTGCCTCTGCATGTATTTTCTGCCAAATTCGGCCGCTCTGTATTTTCCTCTCCTTGTCTACCAGGGCTCTTGGCTACACCTAAGGGAGCTAATAGTTATGTGTGGGCATTTCCAATTCTGACCTTGAGCTGGCTCCCACTTGCTGAAGAAGCCTCGCTACTTAAAGTGCCACCAAGGAGCATCACATCATTCTCAATGGCACTTGCTATTTGCTTTAGGGCTTTAGGCAGTCCATGATCCTGCCATCTGTACAAAGATTTGCAGTCTACTAGCTCCACCCAGCTCAATCTGCGGATCAGTACTCATCTATGTCTGTTGCCGTTCTTTGGTCAAATGAGTGCCTGCAGTCCTTGGTTCTTTCTTCTTGCCGCCTTTACCTTCTAAGTCATTCAGGGAGCATTACTTAAAGCAAATACTGTGCTATGCCATGGGGTAAGACCGTGCCTTCAAGTTGTTTATAGAGTTTAATAGGCAAGACAGAGATAACTGCAAACTGGGTATGGTGGTGCATGCCTGGAATCCTAATACTATGGAATACTGAGGCAAGAGTTTTGCAAACTTGAGCCTAGCCCAGGCAAGACTTAGCAAGACTGTCTCAAAATTTTAAAAAAAAACAACAACAAACAACTTTTTAAAAAAGGGGTGGGGATATAGCTCAGTGTGAAGGTCCTGAGTTCAATCCACACTGCAGTTGTGATGAAGATGCTCTGGAATTAGTGGTAGTGGCTGTAGAATTTCATGAATATATTAAAATCCAGTAAGCTGTACACTTTACAGAGGGTATATGTTGTATTATATGAATTATACCTCAATTTTAAAAAAGAGATATTTGAACTGGATCAAAGGAGATAATGATGAACAGACAATAGTAGGAAGAGAATTCTAGGCAGAAAGAATAGAATGAGGAAAAGCATGGAAGCCACACACAAAAAAGCAATGCACATTCAGGGAAATGAAAACGGAGTGTAGGTTACATACAGAGGAGAGGTAACGACTAAGCTAGCAGGCAGTGGAAGGGCCAATAATGAAAACCCTACATCTCAACTAAGGGGTCATGGGGTACTTTGGTTTTCTCCTAGGAGAGTGACATGACCACAGTGCCCAATTCATCCATCTTGTCAAGGAAGCCTCCTCCCATCCACTCAGAACCATCCAAAAATTCTATTCCATTTTGGCAGTCCCAACTCTCATTTTGTACATCGTTCAGAAAACACATCTACTTATACCACTGGTTATCCTGAGTTTTTTCCCCAACAGAATATAAACTCCTTGGGGGCAGTCTTGTTTCCGGTCTTGACTGTGTCTGTCCAAGACACAGTATTGTGTGGAATTCCTAAGATAATTAATAAGGTTGGAAATTTTGACAAATTTCTGAGCTTTTCAAACTTCACAAACTATGCTAGCATTATTACCCCTTTGGAATGCTCTAATCACAACCATTCAAAACTTTGCCCTCTTCTCTTTCAAATGCCATTTGCCTACAAAGGCTTTTCTTGATTGTTCTACTAGATATAAACTCTCCCCTTTTAAATTTTGTGTTTTTCCTCTGATACTGATTTCTTCGGACCTTCTATTACAGTTATGTGAGCATTCCTCTCACCTCACCTATCTCTTAACCCTCACCTACTGGAATCTAAACATTGTGGGATAATGTCTATGCTTTTCCTGGCCTTACCGCTTCTAGGACTGTGCTGGATAGAGTATAAGTTGAACTGTCCAACTAACAGCAAAGATGATGGAATCAGAGACACAAATAATCACTATCACAAAAGTTTTATAATCCTAGAAGAAACTACACGAAGCAGGATGCAGGCACAAATAACAGAGCGTGTGTGTTGAATCAATTTGTGACCACTTGGCATGTTTATTTTCATCACATGGATTTCATTTTGCTAGAACTGCAGAAGACTCAGACAAAAAGTAATGGCCTTGCAGCTGCTGTGTTCCCAAGTCTGTGGTTTTCCTATGATATAAACAAAAGATGCTGGAGGTATGGTCTCTGTTAATCTTTTCAAGTGAGGGTCTGGAGAGAAATGGATGGTGGGGTATGAGGGGGCACTGAAGGGAAATCCACCTAATGAACTGACAGTTCATATAAGCAACACCTGGAGTGTTAAAACCCCTCCAAGTGTTATTTTACTGAAAGAAAAAAACTTCCAGTCTTCCCTTAGTCAATGTGAAAATTCTTTCACCAGCTGCATTCCAGGCTGCAGTGTGTGGCAGATCAGGGGCTATGGCAGCTGGAACAGATCACATTCAGGATGTAGTGAACACTCACCAGCAGCAAGGGGATAATCAGAACCTACAAAACGAATCCTCACAGCCATGTTCCTTTAAGAAAATGGATTAGCCTCAATCTGCCTGCTCAGGGTAGCTGCTTGTAAACACTGAAAACACCTATCAGCGTCTGACTGGTGAGAAGATCACCTTTTTGATACTTTGTGACATCAGCTATTTCATAATTTTCCATTTTACTCCTTAAAACCCCAAAGCAAGAGTTTTGGTTTTATTAGTTCTATTTTTGTTATTTATAATCTACTTACTGCAACCCACGTTCAGACCAGATGTCTGTGTACAGAACCTGTGACACGGTCACTCCTCCTGACAAGAAGGAGAGAACTAACACTTACTGAGCATTTACTACATGGCTGGCAGCAGACTAGGCACTCTCATAATGCTCCACCCTCACAACTCTGGGAGGCAGACAGCTGCACTTCACATGCAGGGGAGGTAACAGGTCCAGACAGGTTAAGTTATTCCTCATCATCCTCCAAAGAAAAACTGGAAGAGTTGGGTCTGTCTGACTCCAAAGTCATGATTCTTTCCATTGTCTTCTGGGGCTAATGTGCCCCACAGAAGCTTCTTCTCCAGAATTTTCAGGAATGCTATAAGAGCCTGTAACTCTGGAGTTGGCATTGGAAAACTTTTTCTGTAAAGGCTCAGACAGTAAATATTTTGGCTTTGAGGTCTATATGGTTTCTGTTACAATCATTCAACTCTATGGCTGCAGTACAAAAGCAGCTATACACAGTATATAAACAGACCTAGTTGTGTTCCAATAAATATTTATTTATTTTTTTTAAAAAAGGTAGTGGGGCAGATTTGGCCCAAATAGATTTCATGGTTTGTCAACCCTTCGTGTTCTACAGGGTTGTAAAGTGAGCAGCTTCATGTTACAATATTTGGGCTTAAAAAGTCAATAAAGAATTGGCTATTTTCACTGAGCATGGTGGCACATGCCTGTAATCTCATTTTTTTTTTTTTTTTCCTGTACCGGGAATCCAACTCAAGACATTGCACTTGCCAGGCAGGGGCTGTGCCGCTGAGCTAAATCCCCAGCCCCCAATCCCATCATTTGGGAGGTTGAGCCACGAGGACTGCCATGAATTCGAGGCCAGCCTGGGCTACACAGTGAGTTCACAGTGAGTTCAACCCCAGCCTAAACTACTTAGTGAGACCCTGTCTCAAAAAAAAGAAAAAGAAAAAGAATTCTCTGTTTTCAACTTAATCAACAGATATGAGAATCTACTGTAGTCAAGATACATGAAAGAGGGAGGGTGGTGTAAAGGATCCACATACTCTTTGGGGAGGCAAAGGCATAGACACATAAAAGCCAAAAATAGCAATATGGTATAGCGTGCAGTAAGTATCAAAGGAACAAACTTAAGACCCAAGGGCTGACTGATGGATCACAAGGACATTAGAAAACCTGAGTGTACAACTAGATCAAGTAATCTTGTATTAGCACCAAAGGTCAGAAAGACTCATACAACCTCCCAGAGGGCAAGAATGAAGAATGAGGCAGAAGTTATTGTTCTATAAACTAACAAAAATACCCCTTCTGAGGAGACCACATTATGCTTTTAGCAAGTCAGATGCTGACAGAAGACAACATCTCCTTTAGATTCACCAAACACATTTATTCGCAGTCTCATTTTCAAAGGATAAGCAATGATTTAAGGTGCAAGATAAGCGGTGTTCTTTGGGGAACTCCATGAGGTCATTCTGTTCTCCTCTCAGCTGACACTTTAAGCACCAAAGAGTCTGAAAGAAGCTACCAGTAAGGGCAAAGAGAAACCATCTCAATCCGTCTTGGAAGTTTAAGAAGCCAGTTCCTAAAACCCTACCTTGCTCATGGCAGTCAGGGCTGGATCGCAGGCTGCATCCAGGTCTTGAACCAACAACTGAATGCTGCTGGAGATGACGCTGCAAGTCAAACAAAGTATTGTGGTCTAAGAAAATGACCGTTTGAATGACTGACTCAGCTCCTTCCAATCTACCAGGCACCTCTGTAAAATTTAGATTCATTATGTCATCACAAAAGCTTGAGCTTGAATGAATGACAGAGGAGGAGCAGTTGGCTCTTTTTTCATGTCCTGGTCTTATCTGGGAGTGCCCCAACCCAGTTAGGACCTCAGCTCTGAAGGCCAGTTCTAGAATCCCTCTTCAAGTTCTCCTTCAAAAGTACCTGTTTTATACAATTGTTTTAAATCAGAACAACAACCAAGACAACAACAACAGCAAAGAGTTAAGAGGAGGAAATAAACTGAGGACTGTAATTTTTCTCACTCAAATGGCTGAGTGAGAGCTGAAATTGGACCCATCTCAAACCTATTGAATGGTAGTGGACCAGGAGCTGAAAACAACAGAAATGCTGCAAAGTCATACCAGGAAGAGAAATATTCCAAAATATTCCAAAAAGGCTTTATTGTTTGACAGAGTCCACTCTCAGACCCTCAAGTCTACCTATCTGTCTCTCTTACAGACACACACACACACACACACACACACACACACACACACTACTACCACCACCACCACACAGAGGCATGCACACACTGTTATATTTCTGATGGCTAAAATTCTGCCAATACATTTTATACTCTAAAACACAGGACGTGGCCTGGCCTTCTGTGGGTCTAGGTGGGGGCAGATGGGAGGCCTGGAACTGGACATTCCTGCAGCACGGCCAAGGGAGATTTCTTCCCTTTGTTATTCCTGATAGTGTCACCATAGATACCTTCCCTACACCTGTAAGCTAAGAGAATGACTGTATCTGAGGAGGCAGAACAAGAGGCAGCTGCTAATTCTAATGCTTGGTCTCAGTGGCTAGTGGAAAATAATCCCAATCCAACAGAAGGCCCTGGAAACCCCTTAGGTTCTATAGCAACTAATGCTAATAGCCTGACACGTGCCATCCTATGAAGGAGAAAAGACAAGCAACCTTGAGCAGACATGCACAAGGTACATACGTGCTGAATGTGTCCATTTCTCCCATGAGATTGATCCGTTCTGTCAGACTTACATCGACTTTTTCTTTGAGTTTTTCTTCTAGCTGTTAAAGGCAGACAAACAGAAACATGTTTAGTAATTATCCAAAGGATTATCATAGTAGTGATAGGTACAATTCTAGGTCCTTTTTATGAAACTCATTTAATTCTATGACCCTATGACTACTATGCTCATTTCACAGATGAGAAATTAGAATAGCCTATCCAAGATAGTAGGGAGTAGCACCAGAAATAAACATCCTCAGAAGCCCTACCTTCAGTACTCTGCCATATCTGTTTCTTATAGCACACCAATAGCTGATACTATTAATTCTGAAAAGACCCTGACTTTATAGTATTTCCTGTACCATAAACTTCAGACTTGATTACCAACACTGGATACCTTTGCTGGTGAACGGCAGTAAAATGTTAAAATATTCACTGGGCTAATCATTTTGCTAAGGTGCAAAATAAGAAATAGTCCCTATTCTTATTATTAGCCTCTAGCCTAAGATAGGAATATTCATATGCACCTAGGGCAGCAATGGTGAACCTTGTAGAGCCTGAGTGCCCAAACTTCAACCCCAAACCCACTTATTTATTGCAAATTGCCAACAATACAATTGAACCTGAATACTGAAGTTTTAGTTAAAAAAAAAAACAAACTGTTATCTGATCCTCATCTGCTGGGGTGACCTGGCTCATATGCCAACAGAGAGGGCTCTGTGTGCCTGCTGCAGCACATATGCCATAGATTCACCACCACTGACCTAACATCTCAAAGAAAAATACAACTGAGCAAGAACTGTATATATCTGGGAATTGATTAATCTAATCTAGCACTCCTAAACCTATCAGACATACTCTAAGAGTTTTGTGTTAAATTCTGAAATGTTTTTAGAGACTTGTAAATTAGTACAATCTTTTTGGAAGGCATTTTATTTTAAAAGCAAAGCTTTAAACTCTTTAACCTGGCAATTTCGCATTTAGAAATACATTTTGATGAGACAATGAGAATAATATACAGAGATACGCAAGTGTTTTTCATACCATTTGTTAATTCAGCCAATGTTTACTGAAAGCCTATTTTGTGTCAGGCTGTAACAGAGTAAGGGGATCATTTAGGGAACAGAAGAGGTAAGATCCCGTTCTCACAAAGTTCATGTTCTAGTGTTTCTTTGTATTACTGAAACCCTGGAAACAATCTACATGTACATCTACAAAGGACTGATGAAACGAATTATGGCACGGGCTTGTCATGCTTAATATCTTCAACGGCCTTTCTGTGTACACTAAAAATAAAATCCAAATTCCTACCCACGACAGCCTGTCCAGCTCTCTGGCCCTATCTTGCTACTTTCTACCTTAAATGTGATGCTTCAGTTACATAGGCCTCTAAAACTGGGGACACAGCAGGGTCTTTCTCCCTAAGGATCCTCACACTCTACACTTCTTCTCCCTGACCCTGCTCACCCCTCCTCACCGCCTCTACTGCTTCAATGTGCTGCCACTTCCTAACCCTCCAACTTGGCATCTCCTCCTCACCCAACTTCCCTGCTTCAACACCACCTCCTCAGAGAGGCCCTCCTCCGCAATTTCCTCCGCAGGCAACTTCCTTAGTTGAGCACTCCTGCATTTGTTTCTTTCCTAACTCTTACCATGAAACAGAAGTGAAATTTTGGCTCACTTGTTACTATCTGCCTTTCTAAGTTTCCTGACAGAAAGAAACTTGTTTATTATGGTCACCACTGTTAATTAACACCAGATGTAGTGACTGGTACATAAATGCTTTTTTTTTTTTTTGGTACCGGGAATCAAACTCATGACCTCAGGCTTGCCAGGCAAGCACTTATGCCACTGAGCTATATCCCCGGCCATAAATGCTTAATAAAGATCTTTTGAAGGAATGAAAAAATGAATGGGACAACACCTTACTCAAGTATTAAAAAAAGCTGAGGTAACAGTGACATGGAAAGACATCCATGATTTAGTTTTTTAAAAAAGTTATTTTGTTATAGATGAACATATACAGTATGGGCCCATTTTTATTTAAAATGATACAACAAAAAATGTTTAGGAGAATAATGTATATTAGTTAAATAGATAACAGTGGTTGTTCTGAGGGATGAGATTATGGGAAAATTTCATCATATATATTTCTCTAAAATTTGAAACATTTTAGGAGTGTATATTCCTTTAAATATCTACTTAGTTGAGAAGATTCCAAGTATTTTAAAAAATACAGAACACTATAGTCAACATACCAAGTGCCTATCGGCCAGCATCACCAGTTGTTATTATATGACCAGCCTTGTTTCATTTATATACTCTCATTCATTTCCCCAGCTCTTGAATTATTTTGAAGCAAATCCCAGACATTCTATCATTTCATCTGTAAATATTTCAGTATATAGCTCTAAAAGATAAGGACTTACACAGACAAAATTAATAATTCCTTTAATATCAACACTACATATCTAGCCAGTGTGCACATTTCCCTCATTGTCATACAATTTTAAAACAGTTTGAATCAGGACCCAAATAAGGACCATATGTGGCAACTGACTAATATGTCTCTTGTCTCTGTTAAAAAATGAAATAGAATCAACTTATAAAAATGTATGTATCTGTACTGTCTCAGCTGGATAAGTTTTGACAATCATATACATCTCTGTAATAACCAATAACAGGATATAGAACATTCCCCCAGAGAGCTCTCTCATGTTTCTTTTCCCTCCTCTGATCAAGCCCCCACCCTGCATTGTCTCATTTCTATCAGTACAGATTAGTTTCGCCTGTTTGAATACATTTGAATAAATAAGACCATATATTATACATTCTTTGATGTTCGGCTTCTTTCATCTAGCATAATGTTTTTCAGATTAATTCACACTGTTAGGTATATCAGTAATTTACCCATTTTACTGCCAACGAACAGACCATTGTATGGCTACACTATGATTTACTTATCTATTCTCCTGTTCAGGGGCATTGAATGGCTTCCAGTTTTGAGCTATTACAAATAGGGCTACTATAAACGTACTTGTATGTATCTTTTTGCGGTTATACTATATTTTAATTTATCTTTGGTAAACCCCTGGGAATAGAATTCCTGAGTCATGTTTTATAAAAACTGCTAAACTGCTTCTCAAAATGGCTGTACTACTGTACATACGAACATATGCACATTCAAGCTTTTCCATTTATTTGTCAATATTTGACAATGCCAGTCTTACTTACTTTTTAGGCATTTTGATAGTTATGTCCCTGTTTTAATTTGCATTTTCCTAGTAACTCACGATGTTGAGCACCTCTTCCTTTATTTTTGGGCATTTTTTTGTGTCTGTATGTAGTACTGGGGATTGAACCCAAGGCCTTTGCAGTGAGCTACATCCCCAGCCCTCAGCCTCTGAGAGTGCTGGGATTAAAGGCAGGTACCACCATAGCTAGCTGGTATATATCTCCTTTTGTGAAAAATCTGTTCAAGTTTTTTGCTTATTTTAAACTGGATTATTTGGCTTTTATTGATGATTATCGAGAGTTTTTGATGTACACTGGATACAGTCCTGTATCACACATACTGCAAACATTTTCTTCAGTCTATGGTTTACCTATTAGTGAAGTCTTTCAATGAGCAGAAAATTAAATTTTGATGAGCACCAATTTTTCACCTTTGGTGGTTAACAGTTTTTTATATCTTGACCAAAGAATCCTTGATTACTCAAGGTTGTAAAGATCTTTTCCTGTTTTTCTTCTAGAAGCGTTATGGTTCTGGCTTTTATGTCTTTGATCCATCCTGAATTGATTTTTGTATCTGGTACGAGACAGGGGTTAAGTTGTTTTCCATATTTAAATTCAGTTGTTACGTCCATGATTGTTGAGGTTTTCCTTTCTCTGTTTAATTGCTTAGCACCTTTGTGCTAAAATCAACTAACCATATACACATACCCAGACCTATGGTAAATCTTAAAATCAAGTAATACAACACCCATTTTTTTCTTCTTTTTCAAGATTGTGTTTCTTTGTAAATTTTTCTTGCTTACTTCTTCAAAATAGTCTGTTCGGATTTTGATAAGGAGCTGTGATAAATCTATACATCATTTTATACAAAATGGATGTCTTAATAACGAAGTCTTCCAATCCATGAACATGGTAAATCTTTTTATTTTTCAAGACTTTAATTTCACTCAGCAACATTTTATAGTTTTCAAGTTAGAGGCCTTACATGTTTTTCATCAGATTTACTTCTAAGTATCTGATGTTTTAAACTGGTATTATGGGTAGCTTTTTAAAAATAAAATAGTTTTAGATTTATAGAACAAATGCAAAAATAGTTCAAAGAGTTCGCACATACCACACACCCAGTTTTGCACATTACTATCAGTAGTATGATACATTTGTTGTAACTGATAAACAACATCAACATGTTACTTGGTTTTACTGCTTTAAATTTTATTTTCCAATTCTTTGTTGTTCAGATTCTTTTTTGTTTGCTTCTTTTGTTGATTTTTTGAGACAGGTCTTGAACTCACTCTGTAGTCTAGGCTGGCCTCAAACTCACAGTGACTCCCCTGCCTCAGCCTCCAAAGTGCTGGGGTTACAGGTATGTGTCACCACACCCAGCTACTGTTGCTCGGATTCTTATGTTTCTTTGGTTTTTTCCTTTATTTCTCTTTGCTCCTCTGTAATTTTTCCCTAAAGAAATTGGATTGTTTGTCATGTATATTTTTCCATGGCTTGGATTTTGCTGATTGTATCAACAAATACTAACATGTTTCTCTGTCTCTTGTATTTCCTATAAATTAGTAGTTAGATATATTAGTTTGATCAGATTCAGGTTCTTTTTTTCAGAAAACTTCTTCACTGTATGTAATATTTATCAGGAGCTACTGTACATAATATTTGACACACACTCTCTTTTTTTTCCCCGTTTTGTTTTGATTGTTTGTTTTTTGGTGCTGGGGGCTGAACCCAGGGCTCATGCATGCTAGGTAAGCGTTTTCCCACTGAGCTACACCCCGTCTCTCTTTTTGCAATGTCTGTAGCCAGTGATGCTCAATGTCTATAACCATTATTCTTGCACTAGGAGAAATAATGATCTTTTAACTCATTCTTTTCATCTTTTTTATTGACTGAACTTCTGTAAAAAGAGTTTAACTATCAATTATTTGATTATCCCACGGTACACATCAGATAGGAAAGGCAGGATAAAAATTTTCTCTTTATTTACCAGTATTCAACTCATACTAATTGTTCTTTAGCATCCTCAAAAGCAACAAACAAATTTTTAAAAAATCACTATAACCCATTATCAGGAAAACTGCTGAGAATTTGGATATCAATATATCCAATTATCAGTCCCTTAATGGAATATCAGGTAGCCATAAACAATGATAACAATAACAGGAGAAATGCTAATGCTATGACAGTAACAAAAAAGGAAAATGATGTAAAAGTGAATTAAGACTATAACATACACAAGTATGTTTATAAAAAACAATTGGAAGAAAATAAGTGGTCAATATGATTATATGAGGGTGATAGGATTAAGATTAATTATATTTATTATTATTTTTTGTACTATGGTTATGTTACTCTTAGAATACTATATTTACATGTGTGTCTTTTTTCCTGTACACGTACAAAATATTCAAATAGTGATTCTTCACTAAAAAACTCTGGGACTCCTGCCTCGGAGGTCCTCTCAGATGATAATGTGCTGCCCAGGGAATGCATGGGGATAAATGGACTGTTGTCTCTAGTTTCAAGGCCAAACCTTTATAGGCCATTCCCTATTTAACTCAATCCAACTATGTCTAACTGTGGAGTCTTTGTGGGAACACAACCTATTTAGCCTACTGTGTTCAGGCCCTGGCTCGCAGGAGCTCCAAGCTGTAAAATCTGAACTATCATTTATGGCTATCTAGACATGTATAAATAATACTCACGAAGAGGTAAAGGAACAGAGCCTTCCCAAATTCTTTTCTTTCTTTTAACCTTAGATGATCACAGACCAAATGAGAAAAAGGACTTCCAATCCCATGTCCAAGGCTGAATGCAAAGTCTTCCCTCTGCTGAGTCAGTTCACTGAACTTCTGGCATCTGGGGGGCTCCAGTAGAGGGACACCCCTTCCTGCTTCATAGTTCCTGAATGTTGGCATCCCAAACAATGGTTATCTGTTTCGGCAGACTGAGAATGCTATGTAAATTTAAGGAGACACATAAAAGCCCAAAGGATTCTGCTTAGCTTAGTAACACTTCTGAGAATGGAATAACTGGTCGTGACTCATTACCACCAGCAGCTGGGTCCTAGAACTAAGTTTATTACTGTTTTTCTCATGTGGGAGGTAGGGATACTGACCTACTTTTAAGAGCCCATGCCCGTTGAGTGGCTTTCACAACTCTGGGGAGGAAACTAGTCAGTCTTCTTTTAACAAAGCTCTTCTGTAAGATGGCTGCCCGGGTAGTGTTCTGGCTGGACAGTGAGTTTTCCTCTGTGGCAGGCCCACTAGTCTGGCTAAGGCTGCATATGGCCCTGTTAGGGCTCACATTCTTCCTTCAGGCTATGCAGCCCAGAGAGTTCAGGGAAAGGAGATGGTACACACAGTCAGGACGGCTCACCTGCTGGGTGGTGGCCAGACAGTACTCTGCTGTGCTCAGGATGCTGCAGATGAGGCAAAGCTCCTCAAGAGTGAACTTGGCCACTTCGGAGCCCTCCTTTTCCTTGAGGAGGCTGCTGATGGTTAATCCTCCACTGCTGGTGGTGGTTCTGAAGAAAAGGAACAGGAATTAGCCAGGGCGGAACTTCTAATTTGCTTCCTGAGCCTGAAACTGCACTTTGTAAAACAAAGAAAAAAAGGAAAGGAAAGGCTGGCCATGGCCCAAAGAAATCCGCGTGCAATGAGTCCTCTTCCTCCTGACCTCACCTTGACTGTCATCTGTTTAGAGTCTTTCACCAATAGGAGCAGGAAGAGGCAACTCCAAGAGTAATCAAGCCTATCAATCACAATGACCAGAGACAGAGGAGGCTGCTGAGCTGCCTCTTGCTTTGGCTTAGAATTCCTGCTGGGCACAACTCATTTAGATCATCAGGAGGACAAAACTTGGTTCTCCAACCGTTTCTCTCAGTTGAGAAAATTCTGTACTGCTATTTATTTACATGTTGTGTTTGCAGAGGAGTAGGTACCGTAACACACGATTCCTCTCTGAAGTCCTACTTGCCTCAAGATACTGAGAAGCAGCTTAAATTCTCTATAACTATAGTTTCTGAGGGGGCAGTAAGTGCACTCATCCACAGCCTAAGCTCCCAAACATACTATAAAGTAGCAACAATTACCACTGGTGTGTGGATGCTTCAGAATCTTCTTCTGGTTCTTTTCACTTTGTCCCCATTTCTGTGAACGGTGCCTTTACTAACAAAATCCCAGCCGAGTGCATCATTTGTTTTGTGCTAGGATACTGACTAATACACACAGGAACATGCTCACAGGATATAAGTGAAAGCAGCAGGGTATAAAACTATCAGCAGTATCGGCCCAATTCTGTTCAACAGACAAAAGCATACACACCACACGTATTGTATGTGTGTATATAAATACTTAAATTAGGAAAAAATTTAAAATTTTAAAATAATTTCCATCATAATCAAAGTTCTCATTAGTAAACCATACATGACACTTCAAATCTCCTATAGAGCATGGGCTGTATTCTCTTTCTTCCTGATAATGTGAAATTTCCATATTTGACACATTTAGTGACAATGACAAAAACTAATTCTAAAATTGTTAATTCAGCCATGGGGATGATTTGTAAATATTAAATTCAGAAGTGTTACATTAGGTCATATTTATTACAGTTGAAACTGCTGTATAACCGAAACATCTCTAAAATGACTGGTCTACTTATTTTAATATAATATAATA
>NW_004955481.1:2183023-2185076 GCF_000276665.1 Chinchilla lanigera
TTTTTGTATTTTCTTAAAGTAGATGCCAGCTAACAAATGAAGAGATGATGGAAGCGGAAAAATCAACATTTGGCAACCACCTGGGTGAATTCAGGTAAGATTCACCAATGGGGGGTGGGGTAAAATAAGTAAAAGATGGGAAAAGACTACTGATACAGTTTCTCTAAACACCTTCAAATTACTAATTAATAAATTGAGGAACCTGGCAGACAACATCAAAACGAAGCAATAAAAATGAGCATCTCAAGTTATGGGACAAACTGACAGCGTGTGCTTCCTGATACCAAGAAGGCAGCACCACTTCTGCACATATAAATCACGACAAAACCTCAGACAAATTCAGTTGCGGGGAAATTCCACAGAGTTGCTGGCCTGTGTGCTTAAAAAATTTCAAGGTCATGAAAGACAAAGAAAAGATTTGAGTTACTCTTCTGTACTGAAGGAGACCAAAGAGACAAATATATGCAACCTGTTTCCTGGAATGAATCCTAGATCTATGAAAAACAAACACACACACACACACACACAATTGAGACAACTGGTAAAATGGGTAGGGTCTATGAATCAAATGGTAAAATTGTATTGATATGAATTTTCTGATTTTATAATTGCATTGTAGTGGTGCAGATCATGTCTGTTTTTAGGAAGTACATGTTGAAATATAAAGGAGTAATGGGACCTCTTATTGGCAACCTGAGAATTCAAATGGTTCAGAAAAACATATGCCTGTATATGTGAGTGTGTGTAATTGTGAGGAAGGACAGCAACTGTTAACCGGGGGCTGGGTGAAGGACATACAGAACACTATGCACAATTCTTGTAATTCTTTTGTAGGTTGGAATTTGATAATAAACAACAAACACACCTAGTTAAAGAGAGAATCTAAGCTTAACAAAGCTGGGAAGGGAGCAGGGAGCTCTGTTTTAACAAAAGCTATTATAGGGAGCTCAGGAATGGGCAGAAATGGAGTTCCTGACTGGGAATACCAGAGCAGGGAGTGGAAACTGCCTTAGAGGAATCTCTTCTTCAGAGTCACCAAGGGAGATCACTCTATATCCCTGGGTGGGAGATACATTATTTTCCTCCTTAAATATAAGTAAAGATGGAGAAAGCTACTTAAAGCATGTAAGGATAGCTCAGCCTGATCTGCTAAGGGGGTGGTACTGGGTTCCCACTTCTTGCTCCTCTCTGAGCCCTGGCTCTGTAGGCCTCCTACTGCTGCTTGGCCTCTGGCTGAGGAAGGTGCTGTCCGAATATTCCCTGAACAAGTGGGAGGCTGGGAGATGAGAGGGTGGACCCCATGCTAGGCCCCACAGGAAGCCGGCAATGCTGATAAGGCCACCCACACAGAAGTCCTGAACAAGGTCACAAGGAGGGCAAGACAGGCACAGTTCCTGAGTACCATTCATGTCACCTAGGGCCACTATATCGTCTGGTTTCATCTCACTACAAAGTCAGTGAAGAGGGCATTAACTTCATTGCAACAATGACAAAACAAAGTAGAAGAAGTTAAGTAGCTTGCTCAGGATCCCAAAATAATAAGTGCAGCGCTTTGATTCAAATCTAGGTCGGTCTGGTACCTGGGCCCCTACCCTTGGCCCTAGGTGGGGCTGCTTCTCTGATATCTAAGAGCTTAGGAAATATATATACATATATATTTTTCCCCTCCTTCTTTTTTTCTTTTCTCTTTCCCTTATCCCAGCTGTTCCTGTCCTTTGATCAATTTCTTTCCCTTTCACAATATCTCCTGTACCTTTTGGGTTTTATTTACTCTTTCAGGTTTCTACACTAGGGAAAATTTTTTTTTTGTTTGCAAACTCTGCCTAGGTAACAAATATGACCGCGGCCATCTTTCCCACACAAACACAAATGTGGCCATCTTTTCCAAAATTGTTCAATAATTGAAGTTGGTGAACCAAGGTACCACTGTACTGTCTCACAGACTGACTCTACTTGAAACATTCTCTTAATCTTTTTTGTTTGTTTTGGTACCGGAATTGAACTCAGAATCTTGCATTTGCCAGGCGAGTGCTTGTGCCATATCCCGAGCCCT
>NW_004955481.1:2185429-2215054 GCF_000276665.1 Chinchilla lanigera
ATTTTGTACCCCATGATAGAAGCATAAAAAAAAGAGGGCTGGGAGAGCCTGGGCCTGAATGTTTTTCTGGAGAATTCTCCTCAAGAGCTTTCTCAGAGCCACTGCTATTCTGTGTGAGCCACTCTCTGCCCTCCTAAGGGTGTCCTTGGTAGCCCAGGCCTAGCCATCTCTGGGTAGCTTGCTCTGCTCTGGAAACCCAACTTTCCCCCAAACCTGCCTCTCTAGTATGGAAGGGCTCTCAACAATACTCTGGCCGTGGTGATAGGGGGTTGCGGGGGGGGGTCTTCCTCCTTTGCTAACATCCTGACATGAATAACGGGCACTGGACATGAAACCCTCCTCTGGTTAGGAAGAAATCAGGCTGTGGTGGGCTGATGTGTAAAAATTTTGGAAGTCTTTGAGTTTGTGAAAAACACGTGGATTAAATGGATGACCCCTAAATTAAAATAAGAATTCATCAGTCCATACTGATATAAACAAATGGGAAGAGAAAACTCTTCCTTACAGTAGAACTCCAGTAGTAAACGCAGAAGAAATGATGGACATGAATAATCAACATCAGACAAACACGGCACTAACAGTTGCTCCAGGCATCATCATCACAGGATTCCAAAATGAGTGGGCAAATGTGCGATGAGAAACGCAACGTTTACATAGTCTCAAAGTATTCTGCACAAGACACTTCGTAATTACAAAGAGAAAAACAGTAACTCCACGTGGAGAAAGCTGGCAGGGACGCCCTTTTGTAAGTGATCCAAGTTAATATAATCAGTAATTAGATAAATCATCACAATGTGCCACCTGAGCTGGTGCGCAGAGAAGGATGAAATGTCACTTGTATGGTTTTCTTGCCACAAACGCGTAACCTAGATTTAGTTAGGAAAAAACTAACTAGTTTAGGCTACTCAGGAGGCTAAGGCAGGAGGTTCATGTAAGCCCAGTAGTTCAAGACAAGCCTGGGGAACACAATGAGACCCCATCTCAAACAAAACAAAACAAAACAAAACGAGACCACAGGTAAGCTGAAATTGAGGGTATTACACAAAATAGCTAGTCAGTACTCTTAAAAAGCATCAAAGTCATAAAAGATAAGTAAAAGATAAGCAATTAATTCAAGATTAAAGGAGACTAAAGAGATCTGACAGATAAATGCAAGATTATTAGCTTCTGGACCAGAAGAAAGGTATCAATAACATCATATTGCCTTCCTGATGTTGACAATTATAATTATATATTAACATTCTCTGGGGGAAGATTATATGAGAATTTTTGTTCTATTTTTTGACAGTAAACTATTTCAAAATGAAAAGGAAAATTATATATGAAAATATGTAGCTTATATTTTGTTTTTTGAGACAAAGTCTTACTATGTAGTTCAGGCTGGCCTTGAACTCATTATGTAGCCCAGGCTGGCCTCAAACTTGTGGCGATCCTCCTGCTTCAGCCTTCTGAGTGCTGGGATTACAAGTGTGCACCATTATACCCGGCTTGAAAACATGTATTTAAGAACAGGCTTTCTTACAATGCCCAGTGCTGATACGGTAAAGCTTTGTGGGCTGACTTTCAGTATGTCAGGACTCAATATGGGCTCAGCGCCCAGATATGAAAGAGGAATTAGGATCCATTGTGGGGCCTTATTACAGTCAAACTCAGGTTTCTATGATTGGGGCAAAATGATAACACATAGACTTCCAGCGTGGGTCACAGGTATGTCAAGTCCCTCCTTCAGCTTCTGGAAGGAGTTGTGCCCTTATAAGATACAACCTGAGGAGAAGGGCTAGAAACACAGGCAGAAAACAGTAAAATGTCTGTCACTTACTTGTCCTGGGACTCAATATATACATAGAGATGAGGCTCAAAACACTTGGAAACAATACCGTGAAATGGATTGTCTGGGGCTTTAGGCTTCTTTGGCTGTAAAGAAAAAAAAAGAAAAGAAAAGAAACATGAAACCCTGTATTTGAGCAATCTTTGCAAATTCTCAAGCAATTTTAGAAAATATATCACTTCAAAATTCACTCTTAGTTTAGATAAGAGAGAACTCAATATAATGAAAGTGGGAATGTCGCCTGCACTAGGATTGCTCTGGTCTGTGAACAAGACGCTGGCTTTGTTAGTGTCATTTACTTGCCTGTATGATGAAAGATTTACTGCGACTTTGATAATACATGCATTTTCAATCTGGAAGCTATTCATCACTTGACTAATGTTTTAAAAGTTTAAATGAATGACCTTCTTAGGAAACGCACACTGAAATGTTTAGGGGTAAAAGGTATTATGTCTACAACATTTCCAAATTGTTCTGTAAGTAAGAGGATGGGGGGATAATAAGGTAAATATAGCAAAATGCTAACAATTGCTGGATCCAGATGACAGATATTTAGAAGTTCCTCATAAATAGTGTTTGAACTTTAACTAAGGAAAGAAAAACAAAACTAAGCCAGGTATGGTGGCACACACCTATAATCCTAGCACCTGAGAGGCTGAGGCAGGGGGATTGATGCCCAGCCTAGGCTACATAACGAGTTTAAAGCCAGCCTGAACTACATAGTGAGAACCTGGTCTCAAAAAAACCAAAAACCAAACCAAAACATAAAAACCACGGGGGAATGGTGCCCATGGCCTGGCAGAGAAATTAAAGCAACAGCAGTGGCATTCTTAAGAAATGCCCGCCACCAACATTCTGCAGTGCAGAGAATGACACTGAGGAAACAAAAACACAGGCATCCAGGCTTGAGAACCAGAAGGTCAATTTCCTGGTCCTGATAATGCTGTCACCACTGGGGGAAGCTGGGAGATAGGTACACAGCATCTCTCTGTGCTATGTTAGTAATGTAAGTTAATAAGCACTGCAAAATATAAAGTTAGTTTTTCAGTTTTTTGATTTCATTTTTTTTGAGACAAGGTCTCACTATGTTGCCTAGGCAGGCCTGAAAATGCTGGGCTCAAGCAATTCTCCTGCCTCAGTCTCCTATAACACAGATGGGACTACAGAGCCCACCACAGCACCCAGTAAAATCGCACTTTGAAGTAAGTGGTTCTGAAGAACTGGACTCTGCATGTGAAGAAATTTTAGGAGTTTCTTAATCTATTTATTTTGCTTATAGTTTCCTTTTTATTTATTTTTTGTTTTGTTTTGTTTTTTGTTTTTGGTTTTTCTCCGGTACCAGGAACCGAACTCACGACCTTGCGCCTGCCAGGCAGGCGCTTTTGCCGCTGAGCTAAATCCCCAGCCCCAGTTTCCTTTTTATGTATGCACCAAAATGGTACGTAATTACAAAAACAAAAAACAAAAAACACTGTGTCTGAAAAAGTCTGAAGGGCTCATTTGAGAAGTATAAAATACAGACCCAAAGTGATAAAAGAAAATGGTTTCCTGACACTCCAACAAGCTCAGCTTGATCAGTCTTCATAGGTGCTTGAGGAGGCCCCACAGAAAACTCGGAAGGAGCACCACCAGACAGGCTCACGCCCCCACCCCACCCACGGGTGACTGCTCTGCGCTGCCTCTGCAGTGAGGAAAGGCTGCTGTTTCTGGCATCGCAGCACACAGGTCTTGTGGTGTTTCCAGTGTAAATTGAGGCAAGAGAAGAATGATGAGAGGGACTGCCTAAGTTGCATTTTCTTAGTTTTCTCCCAAGAGGGCTGCCTTCTGCCTACAGCTGCTTTGTGAATGTGATTGTTTTGAGATAGTAGACGCTGGAATTTCTGTTCAAATTGGTGTCTCCCTTTGCACTCTGCAGCTCCCCAAAGGGTTGATCCTCAGCTTAAAGAATATACTAAGTCATTTAGCAGTAGCATTCAGGCTGGATTTCTGAGTGTGTGAATTCTGTCCAAAAGCTGCAGACGTTTAAGCCATTTCCTCCTGGAGTTTGATGGAATAATAAAAGGTTACTGTTGTCACAGTAAGGAGGTCTGCAGCTGGTCCCATTTCCTTTCATTACTATCCAATGTAAACAGATTAAATCTAACTGCTCAGATCACCAGAAGGGTACATTTTTAAACCAAAAATTCCTGATTTATTTTCCCTCTTTCAGTACCCTCAGTCCCCTTTGAGATGTCATTTTTTTTGTCACTGGGAATATCTTGGCAACTAATTATTGGAGCCCTTTTATAACCCAAACACTGCTTCTCAAGTTCACTCTGCCTTCCCACAGCCAGGTGTAAACTGCAGTAGTGAGTGCAGAGTGACCCTGACCTCGAGGGCCAACCGCCTCCTGACTGCAGCAACACAAGGGCTTGGTAACCCAGGGGAGTCAGTAGAGACTTCCCCAACCACCTCCAGCTGGTTCCTGAGAACATCCTGTGGAGTCCTTCGCCAGCACCACTATGGATCCTGCTCTTCTGTGCACCTACCTTCAGAAGCCAGTAGGGTGCTGGGAAGAGGAAGACCCTGGGTCTCCACCTAGCCAGCTAGAGGGAAGACAAGTGCTGATGAGATGACAGTGGAAGGTCAGAAGTTACACTCAGGAGACATTAGTCACTAATGTGTGAATGTCATTACTAATGAGGAACAGCCCATGAATTACTAGTGATCATCTAGTACAGCAGTTTTTCATTTTGCATCTTTTCTTTTCTTCTTCTTTTTAACAGATGTGAAACCCTAGATTCAAAAGAAATTTTACCTGAAGTCTACAATACAAAGTTCTGTATTGCTCTGACTGTTGGGACCTAGGTCTCCTGTCTTTCCCAACTCTGCACAGGACATCCAACAGGGCATTGAGGAATACAGTCTGAGGACCATTATTAGCCTTCTCTAAAGATAAAGCAGGGAAGTCCAGAGCGAGGAGATGACCTGTGTAAGGTCACACAATCCGCTAGCAGAAGATCACAGTCCAGCATTTTATCCATCATGTGAGGCTGCTTTACCATGTGTATTTGTCAGATGTTAGTGTTCTATGTCTTTAGAATGGGCAGGTCTTAGTCTTACAATAATAATTTGAAAATTTCATGATAAGTAAAAAGTTCCCACAAAAAGAAAAATCATATTTTACCTGTCGATACTGACTGCACAGGCAATGAGGGGCTCTCATATTTGGTGCAATAACATCCAGAGATGGCTGGCCATGGGGATAACTTTTCGTGGCAATGCTAGAAGCATCTGAATGTTCAACTGCACAATCTGCATATGACAGTGGCAGCTACTAGCACTGTGGGGACATGGGAGCCCTGAAAATACCACAATTGCAAAAAGCATGCTCTTAGCAGCAAGCCCAGAGAGGGTATAGGAAATAGAAGAATCAGATTCCCCACCCAACTCCTTGCTCCCAGTGTGAGAACTGCATTTCTTTAAATAGAAGAAATCTCTTTTGCTCCTGTGTTTGCCAATAACACGATGGCTTTAAATCAGCTACATGTATTCCTACACATCTCTGGGATACTGCTTCAAGATAGCCCTTCAGTTTTGTTCATTCACTTTTTTATGAGCTTCATTTCTCTGCCTTCCACTTTTTAATGAGACAGGACTGTACCAAACATAAGAGCCTGGAAAAGGAATTCTGGCCTCTGATTTCTAGACTTGGCCTCTAGCCTTAGCTCCTCCACTTCTAAACTATGTAACCGTGGACAAGTTGTTTAGTTTCTGAGCTACAGTTGCAACACTTATAAGACAGCCACTTTGAACATGAAATGAAATAAAGCATGTAGAAGATTTTTAAATTGCTGCTGGGGCATGGTGGTGCACATCTGTGATCCCAGCACTTGGGAGGCTGGAGCAGGCGGATTGCTGCAAATTCCAGGCCAGCCCGGGCTAGTTAGTTCAAGGGCAGCCTGAACTATATAGCGAGACCCTGTCTCAAAACACATGCGCACACACACACACACACACACACACACACAACCAAAAAAAAAAGAAAAAAGCAAGCAGGGTTAGCTGCAAAGTGTTGTGCCTATGGGTTTCCCAATTCTGGTCTTTCCCATTAGCCTCCTTTGGGTGGTGTCTGGAGCAAACTGATCTAATAAAAGAATCATCTAGCAGCCAAATGTAGAAAATGTAAAAGGATCACTAATCCAGAAAGGAAGGAAATGTCCTGATTTATTGCTCTAACCTCTCTTGTCATAAAATGGCACTGAAACAAAAACACTATTCTGTAGGATGAAGGGAGATGAAATTTAGAGTTGGCAGAAAAAAAACTGAAGGAAATTAAAGTGCCTGTGTGCTCTGAAAAGTTACTCTCTAAAGACGCCATTGGTCACCTTGATATTTCCAGGCCTTCCCAGTGGCTTCCAGACCTAAAGCAATCAGCTTGGGATGTGCAGAGGCCTCTCCCAACCCATGGTGCTGCTAATGCCCCGGGATCTCTCACATCATCACTGTGCCAGATGACAGTACAACGGAAAGCTCTGCTGACAAGCTCAGGAGATGATGAATGAGGCAGAGCAGAATTTGGCCCTGTGGCATGGGCTGATTAAGCCTGTGCATGTTGCTGAACGCTGGCGGTGAGGCTCTTTGGGAAGACTGAGTGGGGGCAGAAAGGGCTGCTCTTTCTCTCAATTATCGAAATGCACTCTCAGATAAAGGCCCTCCATAAAGACCCCACTGCTATAATCTCTGAATGTGGTCAACAGCCAATGGCTCATACTTGAAGAGAGCCAACCATTTTCAGAAAAGAACAACAGGTAGGTTACACATGGCAATGCAAAGAAGACTTACTTGGTCTAACTCTCCCTTCTCCATTGCCAGCTCCTCCATCTCTGGTGTTGGCTCGTCTTCCAGGAAGGGATTGGTAGATGGTGGTGGAGACTCCAGCTTTTTCTATTAAGAAGACATGAGAAAGAAACATCTTCTGAGCATACTCAGTAGCTTTTCCATGGATCTTCCCATTGAGCTTCTGCTTTTTCCAAGCCCCCTCAATAGCTGAATTGTGAAATTTGATCTTATAAATTAGAATAGAGGCAATGTGGACCATAGTCTAACCTCCAGACCTTCAGTTGCTTTCCTTCTGGAAACTTTATTATTCATCCCATTATAATTCTAATCTGGTAAAAATTCTCACTATCCTTCAGTCTTCAACCTAGAAGTCCCATCTTGTGGGAAATATCTTTATCTGTTAAGTCTAGGTTAGATGCCCCTGCTTCAGCAACAATAAAGAAGTGAATTAATCTGGGCGTGGTGATTCAAGCCTATAGTCCCAGCTACTCAGGCAGCTGAGATGGGAGGATCACTTGCTCCCTTCCCACACTGCAAAGCCCGCATGCAGTTATATAATAAAATACGCACCTGCCCATTTATTTTCTCCCCATTAGATGCCATGATGGCAGAGATCATGTCTGTCTTGTACCCTATGCTATCTTTGGTGCCTGGCATGGAAAAGGGGCTCAATAAATACCAACAAACCCAAATGCCAGGTGCGTTTGAATTCCACAACAAACTATAAAATAATCTCATGTGTTCTAGAGTACAGACAGAAGTCCTTTCCCAAATAAGTTTTACAACAACCAAAACTGAAATCTCCATGAGAAAAACTACTTCCCAGCTCCCAAATACAAACACTATTTCAAAATACATTGTTGAGAGGGCCCATGGACTAGTGGGAAAGCTGTGGGCAGAGACACTGATTTTTAACTCCAACTTTGTTCTGCTTGCCAAATCATCTAGTTTCCCTGAGCTACAGGATTTTCAACTGCTGAACGAGGATACAGACACAGGACTATGTGTGGGATCAAATGTAATAAAGTGTGTGAAATTCTAGAAGAAAGGCCTGATACATACAAGGGTCACTGATGTTAATTCCAGTGCAGCTACTGAATCTAGCTCTTTGGGGCTCTGTTTGTTTGTTTTTGTTTCTTACAATTTTGACCTAGAGCTACTGTTTATTCCCCAGATGCTGGGAATTCTAAGAGAAAGGAAGCTAAGCAACAAGCAGCATAAAAGGGATTCAGGATTGGTTGGTGCCAGGGATGAGGCGAAAAAGCAAGGGATGGCGCCCTAGAAATAGGAAGCTAAGAGAGAGTTTCTAAATGTGCTTGTGAATTAATCTGGGTGTGGTGATACACCAGTAGAGCAAGCTGAATTAATCCCTAAGCCAAAAGGGACAGCAGATGGACTACAGTGTGAATGACTTTGCCAAGTGCCAGGACACCACATGAAGGTATTACAAAAAAAAAAAAAAAAAAAGCAAAACTTCAACAACAAAAACCCCATCAGGGTCTGGTTTGGGCTTTAAGATAATTTTGCTTACATGCATTTAAACCACTCAAGTTCTTGTCCAAAACACCTGGAAATGCTATTGTGTGAATAGACAAGAGCCTAAGCATATGAAGAAAACCTTGTGTTGCTTGTATTAGAATCATTCACAACACAATCATTTTTGCAGTATTCTGGTGAGAAACAGTATTTTTGCAGTACTCTGGTGTGGTCCAACAACCAAACAAACATTCCAAATTTGCAACCTCTGAACTTTGGCTTCTTTCCCTGGTATTGGGAAGGATGGGTGAAATCCCTATAAACTTAACGTGGTTTTTAGAAAGGAATATATTGAAGCTTTAGTTGTGTTTTTAACAATTGCTGCTATTTTGGGGAGAGTCATATAGCTTAAGCTTCAGCAACAATAAAGAAGTGAATTAATCTGGCTGTGATGGTTCAAGCCTATAGTCCCAGCTATCGATGGGAGATCAACTAAATCTAGAAGTTAAAAGCCAGCTTGGGAAACATAGTGAGACCTTGCCTAAAAAAAAAAAAAGAAAGAAAGAAAAAAATTATATTAATAGCATTAAACTCCTGGTTCTACTGTTTTGTTTGTTTGTTTATTTATTTATTTATTTATTTTTGCCTTTTTGAGACACACTCTCACTATGCAGTTCAGGCTGGTACTGAGCTCACTTCGTAGCCCAGGGTGGTCTCAAACTTGCAACAATCCTCCTCCCTTAGCCTCCTGAGTGCTGGGATTAAAGGTGTGCACCACCACACCTGGCTTGGTTCTACTGATTTAAGAGTGGGTTTTGGAGCTGTACTACTGAGCTGAGTCACTATGATTCTGAGTCTTCTGGAGCTCCACAGATATGGAAAGCAAGCCAGTTAACTAAAAGCTTTGTTCAAAATCATTCAGTGATAGAAACAAGATTTGAATTTTTGAACTAATATCTCCCTCATCATTGCTACAGTGACTACGGTTACATTCAGATAAGCCTCACTTTTAATGTGTTACTGGAAATCATAACAAAAAGTAGATGTCAAGGAAATGGGCTCTGGGCTCTATTCTACCTGCTGGAAAATGTCAAATGGATAAAAGTAAGAAGTAGCGCAACATAAAAGGTAGCACTGACCAAACAGAATGACACCTGAGGCAGTGAGCATGGGCTACCTGGGCCCTTTCCTTCTTCTAATTGTCTCTATGCATATACTGATGAAATTACCAGGGGAGTCACAGACACCCGGGAATTCCAGTTCTTTCATATAGGGCATGCACTTTACAAGTGTGGACCAAGTTGGCAATGAGAGAAGTGATTCACTCCTTCATTCACCCACTCAAAAAACTAGTGTGCAGGGTACTTGGGAGAAAGTAATGAGCAAGACAGACCCATTCTGCTCTCATGAAGTTGACAGGCTGCTGGAGGAGACTAGCTTTAATCAAATGTGTGGTAAGGACTTAAAGAAAAAGCAGAAGTTATTACCAAAGCATGTGGCAGAAGGTCAGAGAAAATGTCTAAGTAAATTATATGTCAGCCAGAACTAAGGAATGTCCCAAAGGTAAAAGTGTGTGTGGAGGGGTGGGCAGGGTGGGGGCAGGGCAGAGTTTCCTAGGCACAGGCATTCGTGTGTTTGTTAGTTAATAGCATTAGTTAATAGCATCATTCATTCATGTATTGAGCATCTGCCATCTACTCTATCAAGCACTTTTCCTTGGACAAGGGATGCAAAATGAGTAAGGCAGACAAGAAAGGGAGGAACTGTGATAGAAATGTAATTTTTAGGCATGGGGAGCAGGCTGGGGATGAGGTGGGGAAGTGCTTTTTAAGGTGATTAGAGAGGACTTTTTAAGGTGGTAATAGTCAAGCAGTGATGTAAATAAGGAGAAGGAACTGACTGGACAAAATTTAGGGACAAATATTTTTAACAAAGGGATCTGGTGCAAAGGCTGCACAAAGCTTAGTAAATTGAAGGGCAGAAAAGAGGACAAGGGCCTGAGGTAAGAGAGAGAGCAAGAGCCCAACTGCATAGCTTTTTGTGGGCCCCCAGTAAGGTTTCTCTTTTCATTGCAAGTAAACAGTCTTTGCTGGTTATATAGGGAAATGATAGGATCTCATTTGGATTTTAGAACCAGGCTCTTGCTGTGTTGCCCAGGCTGGCTGTGAACTCCTGGATTCAAGCAATCCTTTTATCTCAGCTTCCAGAGAAGCTGGGGCTACAGATGCATATCTAATATGGGCTTTAAAAGTATCATTCCATGGTCGTAGGGAGAGTGGACTGTAAGAGAAGCAAGAAGCTCAGTTTCTGAGCTTGCTGCAGTGTTCCAGGCAGAGCTGATGAGGAGTGGACTAAACCAGTGATGTGAGGATAAAGAAAAGTGGTCAAATCAGGACATATTTAGGAGAGAAGCCAAAAAGACCTGAGAAAGCAGAGGTGAGGGAAAGGAGTTGAAGCTCATTCATTTTGAACTGAGCCACTTGCAACTTGCGTGCTGTGGACTGAGATGGGCACCCTTATGCAGTGGTGAGGGTGCAAGCTCTGGATCTGACAAACCTGGGTTCACGCACAACTCCACCACTTGGGAGTGCTGCTTTACTTCTCCAAGCCTTATCTGCAACTTGGACGGATAGTAATACCTGGCTCACAGAACTATCAGGAGGATGAAATGAGATACATATATACCAATGTAGATTAACACACTGCCTGACACATAGGGAAAAGCTGACTAAATAGAAGTTTTCATTTATATTTAATAGAGATAAAAAAGTATAAGGCAGAATTACCATTCTCTCTGCTGTAGTCCTAGGGATTGAAGCCAGGGCCTCTGGCATGGTAGGCAAGTGCTCTACAACTCAGCAGCACCCCAGCCCTTATTATTTTTATTTTATTTTGAGACAGGGTCTTGCTAGGTTGCCCAGGCTGGCCTCAAGCTTGGAATCCTCCTGCCTCTGCCTCTTGAGTAGCTGCGATTATACACAGGTGTCACCCTGCCCACTTGTGCCTGTCTTTATGAAGTAACTCATAAAAGGGAAATAAAAGAAAGCACAGGCTGTGAGTCTTGAAAAACAAATTTCTTTTAACCACCACAGGTGAGAGCCTGTCCCTGTTTCTTGTCTCCTGGATCTCCCCAGGAAATGAAAGTAGTGGGCCCTCAACTTGCAAGAGCAAAGGTGCACTGAACCGCTTCTTTCTTCCCTGCTCTACAAGAGGCCCTCAGCTCGTGCATATACTGGCAAATACTGTGTTTCAAAACTCAAGATGTGGATACAGCCGTCTCCTATTCAGCAGGTTACGCTACTGTTCAGAGTAACTGGCTCTGCTGAAAGAACAAGTCTTTGCAGATAGCAACCATGGGCGCAATGCAGTCTTTTGTGCAAGAGGCCTGTTGCCAGATCCACCTGGGTCACATTCCTGCTTTGCAGCTATCAGAGACCACAGAGAATTACTAGTTTAGGTTTGGATATTAAATAAATGAAATGACATGTTCCATACACTCTGGTGCTGCTAAAGGAAATTTAAAAATTGCTGGGATGTGAATGACTTTCAATTTTAAAAGATTTCATTCTTTCAGCTATGACAGTTGATCTCTAGCCCACACAGGAAGGTAAAATTCTTTATAGAGCAAGTTAATTCCTACTAATTAAATCACACAGGATTCCCAGCACCTCTGAAATAGTACAGGCCACAGGACAGCCAACTGTCTCATTTACTGCAAGGGACAGTCTGCATTAGTCAAATGCATAGCTGTATCTGGGTCCGCCTACACAAACCCTTTTTGAGGCCTTACCTGGACACATCACATTATCCAAGAATGATTTCTGAAACTTAAAACTAATTTCTTTTTCCTTCCCCTGGATGAGAAAGCTTTCAGTTATGAGATGAAAGTCCACAATTTCTGCATTTCTCATTCCATAAATGCTTCACTCCAGCCCTATTCCAAATTTGTTCTTGAAGAGCTGGCCGGAGGGCTTTAGCTAACAGTCAAGATTATAAGTACGGGGCTCTGCACACCTGCTGTTTACCATAAGGGGGACCACGCTTGCTACCACATGTTCACATCTTATGTTGTGACAGTTACTGCAAGTTTCTTTCTCCTGCTGGGCCATAAGCATCTGTCTGATTCAACTTCTCATTTTTCCCCAAGCCCCTGAACAAAGAGGGACCTTGAAAAATATCTGTGAATAAATGCTAATCACAGGAGAAGCTCTCAATAAAATCCTCTTCAGAAACTAGGGTAACATTTCCTATTTTCTGTAAACAAAACAGAAAGTCTATGTATATTACGTTCATGCATACCTGGGAGTCTCAAATATTCACCCCAAACTATTAAGCAATGAATATTTCTGGGGAAACAGATTTAGAGTAGGTGAAAAAAAAGAGATCTTTCTTTCCAGATATTTTATAGAGTTTTTAACAAACAGCATTCTCATTGCTTTTTTTTGGTCATTGTTTTTTTTTTGTTTTTTTTTTTTATGGATAGGATCTTTATCAGATGAGCAAAAATGACTTTTAACAACACATTTAATATTTTCTAAAAAATCTCATATGTTTAACTGGCAGCATAACTCACACAAGATAAAATTCACTCATCATAAAGTGATTTACAATTTAGTGGTTTTTAGCATATTTGCAAGGTTGTGCAACTATCACCACTATCTAATTCCAGAACATATTTCACCTCCAAAAGAAACTCCAGATCCATTAGCTGTCAGTTCCCAATCCTCCTCTTCACAATCCTTTCTGTCTCCATGGATTTGTAACTTTTCATATAAATGGATTCATATTAATATGTTACTTTTTGTGTCTGGTTTCTTTTACTTACCATAGCATTACAAGGTTCATCTATGCAGTAATATGTGTCAGTACTTCATTTATTTTTATGGATGAATAATATTTCACTATATGAATAAACCACATTTTGTTCACCATCTGTCTACTAATGGACTTCTGAGTTTTTTTCCTTGTTTTGGGTAATACGAATAGTACCGCCACAAACGTTTGGGTTTGCTTTTTGTTTGTTTGTTTGGTTTGGTTTGGTTTGGTTTTTTGAGACAGAGTCTCACTATGCAGTTTAGGCTGGCTTTGAACTCACTATGTAGCCCAGGCTAGCCTCAAACTTTTGCCAATCCTCCTGCCTCAGCCTCCTGAGTGCTGAGATTACAGGTGTGTGCCACCACGTGCAGCCTGGATATGTCTGTTTGTTTGTTTTCTTTTCTTTTCTTTTTTTCAGACAGGGTCTCACTGTGCAGCTCAGGCTCACCTTGAGCTCACTTTATAGCCCAGGCTGGTCTCAAACTTGCAACAATCCTCCTGCCTCAGCCTCCCAAGTGCTGGGATTACAGGCATGCACCACCACGCCCGGCCCCTGGATATGGTTTTTATATAAACACCTTTTCAGTTCTCTTGGGTATACATACCTAGGAGTGGAAATTTGTATTTTTTGTTGTTATTTTGTTTCTGATATTGAGGATTCAACATAGGGCCCTCATAATGAGCTACACACCTGGTCTTTTTTTCTTTTTTTGACACAGGGTTTTCTCTAAATCACCAAGTTGCCCAGGCTGGGTTTGGACTTGTGATCCTCCTGCCTCAGCCTCATAGAATGCTGGAATTACAGGCATGCACCACCACACCTGGCTGAAAACTTGTAATTTAAAAAGAAAATTCAGACTGGTGTGTGTGTGTGTGTGTGTAGGGCTGGAACTAAATCTAGGACTTTGTACATGTTAGACAAGTACTCTACTACTGAGCTATACCCCTAATAAAGATTAGGGCTTTGCCTTTTTCATTTGGTAGAATTACCTTTTCATTTTAGGCATCTGCACATTAGCACTGTGAGATGTGCTAAAACAAAAAGCAAATTAATAAATCACCACTAATAATATAAGGAGTTAGTGCTGGGAGTGACCAAGCTGTTACATCCATAAGAACCAATAAGAATTCAGAAAGAGGTTTAACACAGAGGCTAGGCTGAAACCTGGATGCGCTTGTACTGTAATTCCATTAGTATCATAAAAAAAAATCTCGAACATTAATAAAAATGTGCGCACAATAATGTTCAGATGGCCTTATTTATAAAAGTAAGATGTTTAGGGTCCAAAAAGAAAAGAATGGTTAGGGAGATTATGGAATATCTGCACAACAAAATCTTACATGGTGACAGAGGAAGACCCTCAGATAGGACATATGAAGTAGGAGATAAAGTTGTATTTATATACTAGTAGCCAAAATTAATTTCAAATAGATAAAGATCTAAATATAAGAGTCAAAACTATACAACTCTTACAAGGAAACATAGATAAATCTTTCTGATTGAATTATATAAAAGTTACTTAAACATGCATGACACTAAAACAAAGGCAATAATGCCACGCATGATAGCACATGGCTATAATTCCAGCACTTAGGAGACTGAGGAAGGAGGACTGCCTCAAGTTTGAGGCCAGACTGGACTGTACAGTGAGACCATGTCTCAAAAAGTCAACCAAACAAACAAAAGCCAAAGCCAACAACATAACAGAAGATAAACTGCACACAAAACTTTGTATATGTGGTACTGGGGATGGAACCTAAGACCTTTATACTGACCTACATCCCCAGCCCTTTTTTTATTTTGAGGCAAGGTCTATATGGCTAAGTTGCCCAGGCTGGGCATGAACTTATGATCTTAAAAACTTTTGTGTGCCAAAAGATACTATCAAGACAGGGAAAAGAAAACCCACAGCATGGGAGAAAATATTTGGAAACGATACGTGTGATATATGATAGAATATATAAAGAACCTCTACAACTCAAAAATATAGATGGAGTTCTGATATGCTACTGCACAGTAGAGTGACTACAAATGACAATAATGCACTATGTATTTTTAAAAAGCTAGAAGAAAGGAGTAGAAGTGTTTTCACCATAAAGAGGCACAAATGTTTGAGGAGACAGACATGTTTAATCTGACTTAAAGATTAGACAGTGTATTTATGTGTTGAGGCACAACATGGTACTTCTTAAATACATGCAACTTTTAAGGTTTTTTTTGTTTTGTTTTTTTCTGGTACCAGGAATTGAACTCAGGACCTTGCGCTTGCCAGGCAGGCACTGTGCTGCTGAGCTAAATCCCCAGCCCCACAACTTTTAAGTTTTATGTATCAGTTAAAAATAAATTTAAATTATAAAAAATGAGCTAAGAACTTGAAAAAAATTCTCTAACGATCTACTAATGGCACATAAGCACATGAAAAGCACCTGTCATTAGTCATTAGGAAAAAGCAAATTGAAATCATAATGAGATACTATTTTACACCCATAAAGTTGGCTATAATTTAAAAAAAAAGACAGGGTTGGCAAGGATGTGGATAAATTAGAATTCTCCTACACTGCTGGTGGGAATGTAAAACAATATGGCTATTGTAGAAAACAATTTGACGTTACATCACAAAGTTAAACCTAGGGATGTAGGCTCAGAGGTAGAATACAGGCCCAGCATGGTGAGGACCCAGGTTCCATCCCAGTACGACAAAAGAGGGAAGGTAGTGAGGAAAAAAAAAATAAAGAGAGAAAACACATTCATATAAAATGTGTACACAAATATTCACAGCATTATTCATAGTAGTTAAGAAGTGGAAACAACCCAAATGCCCACAGGTGAAGAGATGAACAATATGTAATATATCCATATAATGGAATATTACTCAAGCATAAAAAGGAATAAAGGACTGATAAATGCTGACATATGGATGAGCTTTGAAAACACGCCCTACGTGAAGTAATCTAAGCACAAAAGACCACATTGTATATGCTTTAATTATGTGAGATGTCTAGAATAGGCGTCCATGAAAACAAAAACTAGGTTAGTTGTTGCCTAAGGCTGAAGAAAGGAGAAAAGCCGAAGTGGACGCTTAGGGGGATTTCTTTTGGGAGTGACAGTGTTCTAGGATCAGACAAGTGAAAGTGGCGCAACACTGCAAATAAAGTAAAATTCAACGAATTGTATGCTTTCAAAGGTGAGTTTTTTGGTGAAATTTTGTTATGTGGATTACATCTCAATTTAAAAAAATACAGTGAGTGGAGCAAAAAATTGTATTTAGAAAGTATAATTTCAAATGTGAAGAAAAATCCTCGTATCTGTTTCCCCATTCTTGCCTACAATTTCCACGACCATGCATTACTCTCATCTCAGAAAGAAACAAAAGTTAATTTTCCCTTAGGATGTCATTCAAATGGAAATGGATGTCCTTTGACATCAATAAACCATTTATAAAATTCCAGGTATGGTGGCACACAGCTGTGATCTCAGCTACTGGGGAGACTGAGGTGGGGCCAGCACGGACAATTTAGCAGACCTTACTTCAAAATATCAATCAATCAATCAGTGAAACAAACAGCTAGGCAGCTCAGTACTCCCTGCATTCAATCTCCAGTAATACCTGCACATACACACACACAAGAAAAAAGAAAGAAACCATTTATAAAATATTTCAAACACTCACGGGAGCTCATCAAGTAAAGGAAAACTATCTTACTCACGATGGATGTCCTAGGAAACCCTGCCCCTTCTCTTCTTTCAGTCTTCCTAATGTAGGCATTCATCTACTCTAAGACCATAGTAGAGGGTGAGACCCTCTGTGCAGGCTGTCATTAAGAGTGAATTTTTAAAAAAAATGTTATGATGCCCAAACTGCATGGCTAAGAACTGTACTCAAAGCTCCTATATTTATAATGTAATTTTTAAAATCAGGCAAGTATACATGTATATTAAAATGATCTCTGTAAGTCAAAAGGCAATTCTTTTTAGAAAGGCAACTTATGTACTGGCCAACAAGGGAAAGCCAGTTGCATTTCTTGGGGAAAAATTTTATGATGTTTAAAAAAAAAGCCTCCCAAATTTGGTGAGGCAGTTATAAAAACCTAACTTGATCTACTCCGCTTTCAGCAGAAGGTTGAATATAATTTGTCCACTTTCAATCTAATCATCAAGTCACTAAAAATGCATATGGATGTAGTTAGATCACATCCAGACATTTGCTTTCAATTTCAAGGTATTTTAATTTACAGACTATCTTGAATCCCTCCTAAAGGGTCAGAAGTTGAGGCAGCTGGAAGCAGCACCAGCAGCTCACCTTCTGCAGAAATGGCTCTAGCGCAACATATGATAAAACTTGACAGGGCCGATACAGGAAACACAAGCAAGCCCTGTCCTTGAGGTGCTTTCACTCTAAAGTTCTGTCAGATGGCAGTGTCACAGCTCTAAAATAAGAGCAAAGGACAATGCATCGCACTGGTTGGTGAGGAAGCCCGAGCTGTAGCAGGTCTTTCGGGTGAACTAGCCACACTCTCAAGCCCAACCTTGCTTCACTGTCAAAGCCACCAATGGCTAAGGAGGTTCTGAAAGATACAGAAAGGCAAGTGATGGTGGTAGCGGCAGGGGAGGCAATGGCCTCGGGAGGAAGCAGCAAGGCAGGCAGGACCTCCGGCTATCTTGGCTCTTTGCTGACGACTACCTGCTCCATGATCACTTTCCAAAGAATTCACTAACGTTCTATGAAATGTGGCATATATTGGAGGGTATCAAGATATACCTTGGTCCATGTCACAATCTATTCTGATATCTCAAAACAAAATGGTGCCCAGAAAAAGGATTTTTAGAAAAGTCTACCCTAGAAGCAAATAGCATAGGAGGAGGCAAGGGTCCAGGAAGCAGTAAGTCTTAGGCGGGATGCTGGGCAGCTAGAATAGGAGTCAGCATGGCCTCCTTCCAGTGCTGTCTGTGGGGAGAAGTGTCAGCAGCTATGACTGATTCAGCAGGGGTCCTACCACTGAGGGCTGCAGAATACAGGTATGGATGGTGTGGCTCCCACTGGCACAAAGCAAAGTGATGGCAGGGGCAAAGCTCAGTGTGAACATTACCTTCCCACCTTCCCACAGCTGACCAGCAGTGAACCATTTCTTAAAAGACTTTGCCTAGTTGAAGAGGTCCAAGGGGTTCTGGGCCTTTCTAGAAACTCACCTTTAAAGGAAAAATCCCTGAAGGGGTAGGATGCCCATTGTCAAGGTGTGGAATGCAGATGGGTTGCTGGGTCATGGTAATTGGAACAAACAATATCAGGGGAAGAGACTGAACTTCTTTAGAAGTTCAATGATTTAGAGAAGTGTGTGGAGAAGACAGCTGACCTACTAGAGGGGTAAATAAAGAGCTCATGGCATTAAGCAGGATTATGTGGCCAAGGATTTACAATCTGAAACTCTCTGACAAATTTGATAGGAGTAGAAAGCAACACCTGAACAACTGAAGGGGTATTTACAAACCACTTCTGCCAGAAAATTTCAAACACAGAAGACGAAAAAGGGCCTATGGGTCTGAGAATATAGCTCAGTGCTAAAGAACTTGCCTAGCATATATTAGGCCCTGGGTTTGATCCCCTGCACCATAAACAAGCAAAAAGAAAAATCAAACAAGCAAACAAAGGACCAAGGGAAAAGTTCAACTGTTTCTAGCTGACAACAATATCACTACAGAGCACAGCAGCTGCCACAAGTTGCAATGGCTCCAGTCCAGGAGTCGGGCACTTGCTGCGTGTGTTAAGTCACAGGGGACATGCTGCCCTGAGAAACAAAGCACCTCCACCCCTCCCCCTTGAGTCAGAAAGTGATGGACAATCAGCCAACTGCTCCTTTGACAGTGCTATACAGTACCTATTTTCTCAAAACACCATTGCCTTTGCAAACTTAAGCAGAGCTCCTACCAGTTTTCCATGATCTCTGCATGGAGCAACAGCCTCAGCTTGTCTAGAGGGGGCCTTTCCTATCCATGTTACTCTCGCACTTTTAACCTGTGGGGGACTTCCTTGGAGAGGTGAAAACTCTAGTGTCTCTTAGGAAGCTTATAGGCTACCCTGGTCATGAAGTACAACAAGGCCATTTGTTCCCCCGAGGTAGTATCTAGCCAAAGGAGGGGACAAATGGCTCAAAACACATTTGGCATGAATGGTATTCAAGCATCCTTGTTTCTTCTTCCATGACCCAGATTACTGGTCCACTGAGCCTGTCCTCACACTCTACTCGCCCTGGCCAATGACAGGCCAGAGGAGCTTAGGTACTACTCTTAAGGTGAGACCTGTTCTCAGTGGTTAAATTTTCTTGTCCTTAAGCAGATGTCTAAAGGGCTGAGTCCAGTGTCACCTAACCCTCTACTTGAAAGCAGCTCAGAAGCATGGCTTGGGTAGGACAGAGAGGAAAGGTAGCTTGAGAAAATCAAGCAGGTGCTGAAGCCAGCCACAAATTTCTAAGGAGAGACGCACGCCTTTTTTGGGGGGTACTGAGGCATGCTTTCTTCAATGGCATTTCTGTTAACTTTGTTGTTGTCTTTTGGGACAGAGTGTTATGGCTTATATCTAGATGTCCCTCCATAGCCTCATGCACTTATAGGTGGGACTTTTCAGAGCTTGCTGGACCTAGGTGTGTGATACTGAGATTAATGGTATATGGTACTAGATTAGTCCCATTGATTGGAATTAGCATAGTTCTGAGTTCAGCTAAATAGATTTACTGAAAACAGAGGCCCCGCCCTGGGTGTGGGTGGTACCATCCAAAAAACTTGTAGCCTGGATGGGATAAAAGGGAAAGGGAGTGGGGCTGGGGATTTAGCTCAGCGGCAAAGCGCCTGCCTGGCAAGTGCAAGGTCGTGAGTTCGGTTCCCGGTACCGGAGAAAAACCAAAAAAAAAAAAAGGGAAAGGGAGGCTCACTGCTGCTGCTTTACTACCTCCTGCCTGCTCTGCCATGGCCTGTTTTCTTCTGTGATTGTCCCTCTGCTGTGCCACCCTGCCTTGGAGCCAGCTGACAATGGAATGAAACCTCTACAAACTGTAAACTGAAATAAACCTTTTCTCCTTTAACTTGTGTCAGGTATTTTGTCCCAGCAATAAGTAACAAAGACACAAGGTCTCACTTTGTAGATCAGGCCTGCCACAGTCACTACTGTAGCTCAGGAAGGGCTCAAATTTGTAGCCCTCCTATCTCAGCTTCCTGAGTGCTGGGATTATCAGTATGTACCACACGTGGCCATTTTATTTTTGACTTGGGTTTTAAGGGCATTTTCATCTATTTTACGACCTATTTTTCCCCACTAGTAAAAAGCAATCAATTTGGAACATGAGTTAGCATAGAGAAGAGCATCTATATATTTTTTATTAAGTAAGGAAAGAGTATTTTGTGGTTCTACTTGAAAGCTGTAGGTGAGCCCAAGTAAGTTGGGCCTTGTGGCCTTCCCTTAAAGCCAAGCTGTTCTTGACCACTCTTCATACCAGTGCCACGACGAACCAGTTTTGAGTCACCTACTCTGAGATAGGTCTTGCTGGTGAAGAGGGGATCTGATCTGTTTAAATCCTGGGATTTTAGGACTAGAAGGCTGGGGACTGGAGAAGGTAGCAGAGGTGAGAGGCAAACAAGTGTGTGGGACTCTAGGTCCAACTCCTACCTTTACTCCCCTGCTTCAATCAGAACAGCTAACTGTTTATGGCTTTACATATTAGCAGTGTAATCTTAGGTATGATTAAAGTGAAGACAGATAAAGCAAGGTGATTCCAGATAAATGTACCTAGCACAGCATAGGACACACAGTGGACATTCAAAAAATGTTAGCTATTATTCTCTTTGGATTCTACATCAGATTTGTTAGAAGAAAGGGGTTTGGAGATTACTAATTTGACGCATTTTCCTCACTGAAAAAAAATAAAGCCAGGCACAGTGGTATGCACCTACAGTTCCAAGTATCTGGGAGGTTGAGGCAGGAGGACTGCTTGACCCCACAAGCCAAAGGATATAATCAGTAAAATAGTGAAATGAAGCCCATTCAGCCCCAGCCATGGATTTGTGGAAGGTCTTACCAGAGTTCCATCACTCAGGGTGCAGCCGGAGAAACGTTTGGCCAGAAATCCCTCAAAGTTAGTTGTTCTCTGAATAGCGAAAAGAAGCAATTTCACCTCAATTTCCTTGGCCCTGGCACGCATGATCTTGGCGAGTTCTGCCCTTCAAGGTAAAGAGTTAAGAATGTTGTCAAACAAACTGAAATGGCTTCTATATATATATAAAAATGTACACGATCATTTCAGATACTAAGGTCTAGTACTGCCAACTTAGTCTAATGCCTGCAGAATAGAAATACAATAGTCCTCCTTACCCATAGGAGATAATTTCCAAGATGTTCCCTGAATGCTCAAAACTACAGATGATATTGAACCCCGTATGTACTATGTTTTTCCCTATACTGTAGATACATATTAATAGTAAGGCTTAATTTAGAAACCAGACACAGCAAGGGATTAACAATAATTCATAATAAAATAAAACAATTATAATGATATATTATAATAAGTTATTTAATATTTATGAATTACTTCTGGAATCTCCCATGGAAAGTGAAAGCACAAATAGGGAGAAACTACTGTATACAGTGTAAATAAGAATTTTAAGGTGAAATCATCCCTTAATTAAAAAAAGACCAAGGAGTATGAATGGTAATCTGATAACATGGTTATTACTATGTTTACATACCGTTAAATCTTTCAATAATTTGTTAATAATATAATACAAAGCACTCAGTATTTTATTAAAATACATATAACCTATATGATTTCACAAATTATGAATTACTGAATTACAAAGCTCTTTATCTTCTGGACAGCTTAACAGCTCTCTCTTCACCTAGAGCAAGGACCTTAGAAATAAATAACCATGAGACACCAGAAACCCTATGAGAAAGGTGACATGTACATGTGTGGGTGGTTCCTACCTATGAAGTTTGAGTGCGACTCACCCAAATGTTCTGTTTCAAGATGCTGTTTATTAAGGAAGAGTGACGTGTGAATTCTTACTAAGTACTAACTGCCATCATCTTCCCACACAAATAAATGACAAAATCAAACAAAGGGCCTGTGAATTTATTTGAGAATGATGTATCTGTAGGACTTTAGCCAAAATTCTAACAATAGAAGCTTGCCAGTAGCGCTGCCTTTAGGCAAGACAATAGCAGGTACTGACATTCACAGAGACGTGTTAGTTTTGGTGTATCTCCAGCGTCTTCCAGGATTCATTTTGCACATAGCTGGTTTCCAAGTCTGCTGAACTTTAGGCAAAAAAAGAATTATAAATAGTTCTCAAGGAATTCATTCTTCCTTTGCTAGTTAGGATTTAGAAAGTGACAACCACAACTAACCTTGAATCAACACTATATCTACTTTATTAAATACTGTATCTATGATTTAAATATTTGGTAGCAAATATGTTTCTTAATATACACATAGAAAGTACAACTCTAAAAGTGAACTGTAAGCCTGAGGATCACCATGAATTTGAGGCCAGCCTGGGCTACAAAGTGAAACTTGTAGTGTTCCTTCTGCCTCAGCCTCCCGAGTGCTGGGATTATCTATTTAGCAAGACAGAAAGTCAAACTGCTGGTGGTTATATATATACTCCATGCTGATATATGCAACAGAGATGCAGGGGTGAATGTGGGAGTGGTAAGTCAATATAGGTAAATCTAGCTGATGAACCTTGAGTTCATAAAGGAGAGAAGATAGCCTGTTTGAAGTGAGGCTGGGTCACAGGAAGGTCCTGGAGCCAAAAGGGATGGGACTATGTTGGTATGACGGTGGTCCCAATCAGTTGGTGAAGTATGGAAGTGGTACCCAATCCATAGGACAACATAGAATCACAGAGACTGGGGGATTCATTTTGAAAATTCAATCAGCACCAGAACCAGTAAAGAGTTGGAATCTACCTTGTCACATGGCAAAATTCAACTGCAATCCTCTCAGTCATGTACCATTCACGTGGAAACATTCGGCCATATTTTTCTTCATAGTCCACAAGCTGGCGTTTTACCCAGGCATAGCGTCTGTCAATCTTGTCCAGCCAGGCAACCTCATGAAGGTAAGGAACAAAAACCACTCCAGTACTTAGAAGTACTATTAACAGTTTAAGGAAATAAGCAAAAACATAAAACCAAGGAAAAAACAGCCAACCCCTGTTATTTCTCACCATTTCATATGCTATCTTATTTACTTGATCCAAAGATTCTTAACCTGGGGTCTGTGACTGGGCTTCAGAGGTCTGTAAATTTCCTGAAACTGTATGTAAAGTTTAATGCATACTTGCATTTCTCTGCAAAGAAGATCTACAGCTTTCGTTAATTTCTCCAAAGGGTCAGTGACCTCAAATGGTTAAGAACTACTGAACTGTGAAGTCAGCCTGTAGGAGTCATGGTTCAACAATCAACACTGTCAGACAGTAGCACTAATAAAGTGTAAGTGAACAGGCTTGGCAGCCTTCATTTTTCAATAAAATTGAAGTGTTACATCTGACCTCATCTGGTCGATACTTACATCTTGGTTTTCTTGAAAAAGTACTAGATACTCTGACAGATGCTGTTTAATAAACTTTTTGATGATTTCCTGTTTGATTCTTGGGTCCAAAATATTAGCAACCAGACATGCATCTCGCAGGACATTGCTGGGTCCTCCCGGCCTCTAGTAAAACAAATAACAGGCACCAGTTCAAAAGTCAGAAACAATCTTTAAATCTCACAGCCTCTGACAGCTGCTACTTTTTGTTTCTCTCTTATTGTTATTACTCCCACTCCCTAGACACTCATTCTCTCTACTGTGGATGGATATTTGTTTCTCGATAAAAGAGTCATTATGCTATGTCCTGCAGTGGCCAACATAAAAACTACCTTGTGAGTGAGCAATGACACACTTTGGAAAACAGGGTCAGCAATGATCACAGGATATTTTACTTTCTAAATAGCAAAACTGAAAGACCTAAAAAGTCAGAATGACAATAGTCTCTGATATCAGAGGCTCTGAAGAGGCCTCAAAGACAAGAATGACACCAGGGTCACTCCACATTTTCCTCTTTCCACCTCTAGAATTCCTATTCCTAAATGTTATATTTCTGCCATAATAGTGTGGTAGCTTTAAAATTTAAAACTAGGTTTCAAGCCACCAGACTTGGAACCAGATAGGCAGCCAAAGGTCAGATACTGTGATATTAGCCTTGATTAGAAATGAACAGTGGAAGGTACGGGTTGCTGCAATGATACATCACCATGGAAGGTCTTGTTATTATCAAAGGCAACTGAGTCTAACTGAACTTTTCTGCATGGTAGCTCTGTGAATGAATGCGGTTGACTGTGTACCACAGCAGATACTTGGAGTCTACCCTTGCCTTGGCTAAAATAGTCACATTAGTTTGGAGAAGTTACTCAACCTCATCAGAAATATAACGGACTTGCATTAGGTGATTAGTAAGATTCTTCAAATTGTTACTTATCGGGGCTAGTGATATAGCTCAATGGCACAGTGCCTGCCTGGAAAGTGCAAGGTCCTGAGTTCAATTCCTGGTACCAAAGAATGTTAATTATTATTTATAATAAATGTTCAATTCTGTCCACCTTAACATATTATTTCAGAGGTATTGCCTGAGGCCTAAATTTTTAAAATGTAACTGGCTCCACAGTAAGTGGCTATTAATGTTGCCTATTAAACATACTGTTCAATTCTAGCTTCCGGATAAAAGTGCTTGATCTAATAGAAAAGTCACAGAGGCCAAAACCAATGGTTCAGATTTTTTCATTTACAAAAAAAATTTACTAGGTTACTTTGGATAATTTTTTAAAACATCTTAATTCTCAGTTGTGAAATAGGAATCATAATACAAAACATTTAACAGAAGTCAACAATCTTTAAAAATGAAAAAAGAAAAAGCCTTAAAAAAACCATTAAGCCATCAAGTCAGAGAAAAGGGATGCAAACTATTCAAGAAAATCTTTTTAATTTCATCTACCCAGCACAATGTGGGAAAAAAATAAACCAGTAGGGCTGGAGTTAGGGGTGTAGCTCAGTGGTATAGCATATGCTTAGCATGTGCAAGGCCCTGGGTTGAATTCCCATCTCCATTGAAAAAAAAAAAAAAAAAAAAAAAAAGGTTAAAAAAAAAAAAAAAAAGATATAAAGTAGGCCATGGTTACATAATAAAGATGGGCTTTACCCATATCTGTCTGAAACTTCTTAAAAAGGAACGGAACAATAGAGGTCAGGAAAGTAAACTAGCCTCGCTGAGTCTAGTGCTCACAGTCAGGGAACATTTTTGCAATCTCTGTTTATTCGTCTGACCTTTGTTTTCCTCATGTGGTCAACAGGAATAATGACTTTCCAGCACCCACTTCCTGAGTTATATTGGTGAGGTGACTAAAGAAGCTGAGGTTCACAAAGAAAAGTGCTTTACAAATAAATATCTGATTACTTGTGGTCAGCCACAAAATATGAAGACATTAAAAGTGGTGGCAGGTTTCGAACAGAAAGTAATATGCCAAAGCTGGGGCAGCCCACCTACTTCCTAAGTTTCTTTTATGGAGCACAAAGAAGAAAATGGTTAGGATATTTCCAGTTATTGAATTATGTAGCAGATTTAGGAAATGCTTGTTGGCTTAGTAAGTGTATGTATATTCCCATCTGCACAAGGAACACTGCTGGCCCATACACTTCAGTTCACTTCTGCTTTGAACAAGTCTTTCTCTTGAAATAGTTCAAATAAGGGAAAGACAGCCTTCTAAAGGTTCTGCCCTCCCTAACACATGGACAGTATTAAGATATTATCTGTTACAGTATGAAGGAAGTAGCTGACAGTGGTCACAGAGCATTGATGGCTAAGGGAGAGAAAGCTTGTCCTGAGAAGTGTAGCCAATAGCTCACAAATGAAATCCTATAGTCTTTACAGACACAAACAGCTATACTACCAGTGAGAGCTGATGGGCTTTAATTCCAAATTACAGAGTGAGTCTTTAGTGTTGCTCTGAGAGTTACATAAGCCCCTAGACACTCCTTCTAGTTGCCTTTTCACCAAACCAAAACCAGTAAGTTATGTAATAGTGCAGAAAAAACATTGCAGCTTGAACATTTATCCTTCAAGCACAGCCATGAGAGAAAAGGAATTGACAGGGTAAACAAGACACAAGGTTTGACATACATTCAATTAAACCAAAACAAATTCTCATCTTTTGATGCTGGATGGACAGATAAGGATTTGACATTTCTTTGGGATATTTAAAACCAAGAGTGAGCCAGGCACAGTGGTGCATGTCAGCCCTGAGGGAAGCCGAGACAAGAGGAATGTTAAGATTAGATTCTTGGCACACTAGCAAGACCCTGACTCAAAAATAAAAATAAAAATAAAAATAAAAATTAAAATGGCTGGGATGTTTTGATCACTAGTACTGTAAAAAAATAAAAATAAAAAAATAAGGATGGTCTTACTGCTTTGAACATTCAGCACATAGATTTGCTACTGCCAGCAAACACTTTTGGAATGATAGATGAGCAAGAGCTATAGTGAATATGAATTAGGCAAGGATGGTGACAATATCTAAAGACTTGAGGAAAAATGCAGAATTACCTTGGTACCCTGGGAAGGAAATGCTTCTTCAAAATCTACCAGGATTTGCTGTCCTAACTCAGTCTGTGCAGCCTTCACTCTGTGGGGAAAAAAGAACATATTATTGCTTGGTGCAATCTTCAAATACTTGTAAGTAATTATATGCCAAATCTACAAAAGTCCAAACTGTTGAAGTCTTTAGAAATCATTCAGAAACCCAGAAAGATAGAAGGTGGTGTGGCTAGATGAGAGTGGTCACACTCTAGTGGGTTTGTTTGTTTGTTTGTTTGTTTGTTTAGTCTTTTTGAGACAGGGTCTCACTATGCACTTCAGGCTGGCCTTGAGCTTACTTTGTAGCCCAGGGTGGCCTCGAACTTGCAATGATCCTCCTGCCTCAGCCTCCTGAGTGCTGGGATTAAAGGCGTGTCCCACCACGCCCAGCTTAGTTAGTGGGTTTATGACCAGGATCCAGGTACCCAATTTATTCTCACAATAGATTTTCTAAATCCCCAAAGTTCTTCTAGACCACCCTTACTTGTTGCTGTGAGGTAGTATATGTTTATCTCTCCAATATTTCATTAGGGGGCAGCTATACTGTGGGAAAACATTATATAACAGCATTGAAATCAAACATAAATCCATAATTGTATTAATGACTTAACAGCTTTCCCACACTACTTGAGGTATGAAATGGGGAGAGGGTGTCAAATGTTCTAGGGCGGCATTTTTGTTTTAACCCAGAAACTACACACAGGATCATAAATTTCTAATCAAATAAACAACAACAAATATTCTCTAAAGTATAAAGAAAAAAAGCAAAATGACTCAATGAACTACTCATCAAGAGTAAGGGCCACTGAATGAAGATTTAAGTTCAGGACATTGTCAGTAGGAAGACAACCAGTTAGAAAGGGGAGGCCGGTTCTTAACGGTGGTTTGCATGTGTATCAGAGCTCAGGAAATATCTGTCAGTTTGAACAAAAGAGGAGGAGGACAGCAGCAAGGATGAGACAGGAACTATGCATCAATGACCCCTGCAATCAATCACGTCCTCCACATCTCCCTCCAGCTGCCTGACGTTGGTGATGCCTGGATTACCCAAGCCAGCCTCCCAGCTAGTGTGGAGCTAGCTTTGAGGCAGCTGTTCAACTGCCTTGAGCCTGAAACAAATATTTTATCTCTACTAAAAGCACCATAAACTAGCCTGCTTCCTTTCTTGGTCTCCACCCTGTTACTTCTGGATTAACTTTATGAAGTTTCTAGAAATAGTGAACAACTTAAAACCCACAATTTCTTTGGTCACTAAGGAGCATCTGGCAATGTGCTGAGATTTTTGGGGGTTTTTTGGTTTTTTTTTTTTAAAATGAGGGGATCGGCATGACCCAAAACAGCCTGTTTTTTTCTGTGGCACAGCTATAGTTATTCTTCCTTCAAACACTTTCTAGGTTTTTCCCACTATTTTCAACACTTTTCAAGTTACTTGGATAGGTTAATTTGTAGTCTTTTAAATTAGCTTTTTTTTTTTTTTTAAATTAGTTCTTAAGGGGGCAGAAATGAGGCAGGTAAAGCTGTGTAGGAATAGCTACTCAAAACAGAGTCAAGGCTGCCCACCTACAGTCACCCAACAGACAAAGGGAAATGTCTCAAGTGTGAACTCTGCCACAGGAGGAAAGAACAGCTTCATAAAACTATCCCTAGAGCATCTTGTGACTCTCACAAAATGAGCCAGGAGACGCCTCCTGCAGTGCCAGGTCACAAGAGCTCCCACAGGCTCAGGCCTGTCTGTTCCTATCCTTGTCCTGCAAGCACACAGAGCACCAGTTCCTTCGTTAGCCACGGGGAAAATTTCTGCAGGGGAAGCCCCACCCTTGGCCAGCTGAGTTCCTGATTGTATTCTCAGGGCTACTGACCACTTTAATGACACTAATGGACTTAGCTCTACCTCTATCACCCTCACCCCACCCTCACCATTCCCAACCTCCATGTTTTTACTGTGACACTGCGATGGCTGAAAAGACAACCAGAGGTTATTGGTATAGTCAGAGTACAAAAGAGAGGGAACTACCAGACTCTGGTTTGTAAAGACCTTTAATCTGTGTTCAAAGTTACCTGTTAAGAAAGGCAAGCCTTAGCTGTGCCACTAGTAAGCCATGCGTAACCCTATGTCATTTCTTCTGCATGGGCCAAAACTAAGAACAGTTATGAGATAAGAGGGTGAGGATAGAGCCCTGTATTAGATGACTTTCAGTATCTACTTCAGTACTGATTATTCCACAATAGCTACCTTATAGTACCAGCTGGCAATAGCACCCAACTTCACAGGTGACTGTAGTAGGATATATAATTAATGTTGAGGTATAAAAATAAGCTTCTGCCTAGAAATATTTGCAGCAGTATTTTCAGAAGTATCTATCAGTAATTCTGATTGAAAAGCAACCATTCCCTTGTAGACATTATTGATAGTATTTATAAACCCAAATCACGACCTCACGGATTTTCAGGCTGAAGTGTGAATTGTCTCTACAGGCAGTTACCTAAATAGGACCCTAGAAATAAGTCAACGATTTAAAAGAATATATGTTTAGCTCACTCCTTTAAATTGCTTCCTCTTATAACAATGAGAAGGAAGTTTCTACTATGAAGAGAAGGATCAACAGAGAGTCCTGAGCAGAGCAAATATGTGAGGTGAACTACCAAGATTTCCTAGTCATTCTTAGGAAAGTCAGCCTACAACTAATAGAGAATGAGATAAATAAAAGCTCCTCCTGGGATCCAGCCTGCTGTGCGGTGGCAGCTCAAAGTTGGCTACCCTTAGGAAATGAAAGACTCAATGTGTTACCTAGAAAGGAAAATCAACCAGTGATTTCTGGCATCCAACATGCTATGTGACATCAATATTGTTCAAAGGTACCCTAAATATGTTACCAGTTTTTTCAAAGAGTGGTGGCAGAGGTGTAGCAAATTGTGAAAATAATTTAGACATCTGTAGATGTAGCCCTCACACTTTCATTATCTTTCCATGGTCTCAAAAAAAAGCATTTGAGCCAGGCGTGATGGTGCACGCTTGTAATCCCAG
>NW_004955481.1:2215229-2217459 GCF_000276665.1 Chinchilla lanigera
ATAAATATACTGACCTCCCAAAAACAATCTGTACTGAACAAAATGGCTCATTAGACACAACAGTTTAGTGGGAACTAAAGAATCTCAAACTAGAATCTTAAAGTGACTCATTAGGACATTTTTGAAGTCATTGAGGACAACCCTCACAGTATTAAAGTGAGGAAGAGACCCAGAAAAATTTTATCAAACAGCTACTTAGGCCTGTCCATTCCCTAGTTTCATTCTTTTTTCACTCTACCATGTTACCTTCTGAGCTGCCAAGCTTCCCTCACTATAGGAGGTTAGAAATCGCTCTGATAAATATATTTTAGTTCAAGAGTTTCAAGGTTTTCAAGAGAATGAAAGAATCTCCCATTCTTTCTCAGGAAATATTGACTGACTAGAAACATTTGCTTGCCTGGATATGTTTAAACCAGGAGGATTCTAAATGTAAAGATATTAAAGAAAAAAAATCTTTCTTCAATGCTACATTAAACATTTAAGCATTTGCCAGAAGGGTAGTTGGAAGAAATAGCAAATCAAAACCCACGAACTTCATATTTCAAATGTACAGGCAAACATTTCATATGACTTCCATGATTTATAGTCAGCACGATATTATACTAGAGAAACTGAAGCAATGCATAGGGTGTAACTCTCCTGCCTTCTCCCTTCCCTCCTAACAAACAGCTATTTCTATCATTTCCAGATGGTTCTGCCATCACTATGTAAACATAAGGGAGGAAAATTCACAAGAAATGATGCTAAAAATAAGAAGTCTGGACTTCCCTCAAAGTTTTAGTACCTCTTAAAAACTTATTTTAGTCAAACACTGAAAACAAACTTTCTCATCCTGCACTGTTTTTAATGCTATTTAGTAGCACATATTCTGTCTATCACACACACAATTGCTGCAAATAGAAGCTGTGAAACAAAAAGGACAAGTAAATACTCCTATGTTTGTAGCAGTTTTATGATAATGAACACTTGGGGGGCTGAAATACATTGATGGAATGTTGGATTTTCTTTTCCTTTTTTTGGAGACAGGGTTGCGTTATATGGCTCAGGCTGGCCTTGAACTCACTAGGGAGCCCAGGCTGGCCTTGAATTCACAGTGATCCTCCTGCTTCAGCCTCCTCAGTGCTGAGATTATAGGCACGTGCTACCAAGCCTGGTGGGTTTTCTTTTTTAAGGGAATGTCATTACAACAGTGATCACAACGTTCCTTCAGATTTATAAAACTATATTTTTGAGAACTACTACAAGGCAAAAAGCACCTCAAAAGCATAGGCAAGAAAAGTAAAAATAATCAAGTGGGACTACATGAAACTAAAAAGCTTCTGCACAGCAAAGGAAATAATACACAAAATGAAGCCTATGGATTAGGAAAATAATTGAGAACTAAATTATGTGTCACGGCCCCTAGGTGCCTGCGCGGTAGGAGGCCTGGGAGGCAGGCCGCCTGTACCTGGGAAGCTGTGCAGCGGGGAGTACAGGCCTTTGGGCTGGCCCCTAGCTACGCAGGCACCCGGGAGGCAGGCAGTCAGTGCCCGGGAAGCTGTGCAGCAGAGAGTGCAGGCCTTTGGGTGGCCCCTAGCTGCACAGACACCTAGAAGGCAGGACGCCTGTGCCTGAGAAGCCACGTGGCGGGGAACACTGCCCTTTAGGCCAGCCCCTAACAGCTCAGGCGCCCGGGAGGCGGGCAGTCAGCGCCCGGGAAGCCACACAGAGGCGCATGCCGCTGTGCACCAGCCCTCGTGCCAGCCACCGTGGGGTAGAGAATATCATGGCACAGAGAAGCAAGGACACAAGATATTCTCTACCGTGGGGTAGAGAATATCATGGCACAGAGAAGCAAGGACACAATTGGTCCGCCACACGCCGGCCGCGGAGGCCTGCCTGGGGACGTGCATGAATTATCTCAACATGGAGAAACCCCTGGGAATACATGCCATACAATGGGTCACCCTTGCCCCTGCTGTTGAGAACCAGAAAGGTCCAGAGTCAGCAGAGGAGCAGCCGTTGAACAAGGACTTGGAGAACACGAGAATACAGGCTATGCCCGAAGAGTCAGAGGTCTAGTTGACCAGGGTCACGAGAGCCATTCAGAAGCTGGAAACTAAGAGGACCTTGCGCAATACCTGGGGAGACCCTCTGGAAGCCATTCTTCCCCTGACAGTACAGGCTGCAGTGGAGGAGCACGTGGAGTTCCGGAGAGGTCTGCAGCAAGATTCCTGCTGCCTGTGCTGAC
>NW_004955481.1:2218399-2283259 GCF_000276665.1 Chinchilla lanigera
GTCCCACTTTTGTCTGTAACTCACTATTATTTGTCTATTTGTTTTCCTGAGAAACAATCTTGTAGATAACAATATGTAAAACAATAACCATTGATAATTTCCTAAAAAAAAATAAATAAATAAATTATGTGTCAAAAAGTTAATATTTAAAGTACATAAGGAACTCACATAATGGCAAAAAAAAAAAAAAATGAACAGCCTAATTAAAAAATGGGCAAAGGACCTCAATAGATACTTTTCCAAAGAGGATATACAAAAGACATGAAGGTATATATTTTTTTAAAAAAAGCTTCAACATCACTTAACCATCAGGAAAATGCAACTCATATTCATTAGGTTGACTATTATCAAAAAGACAAATGGTAAACATTGGCAAAGATGTGGAGATGAAAATACTTGTACACTACTGGTGGGAATGTTAATGATCCAGCCATTATGGAAAATATTATGGAGTTTCCTCAAAAATTTGTACATTAAACTACCACATGACCTTGCAACCCTCTTGTGGATATATAGCCAAAAAAAAAGAAATGAGCACATCTTAATTGAGATAGCTGCTCTCCCATGATCATAGCAGGATTGTTTGCAATAGCCAAGACAGGAAAATAACTTGTTCACTGACAGATGAATGAGATAAAGAAACTATGGTCATATGTATATATACAATGGAATGTTATTCACTTTTTAAAAGGAGATCCTGCCACTGTCAACAATATGGCTAAAACTGGATGATATTATGTTAAGTGAAGTAAATCATACATGGATAGAAAAATAACTGTATAATGTCTTTTACATGTAGAATCTTAAAATATAAAGTCAAACACAGATCCCTATGGATTCTCCATCAGTTGATTAAAACAACTGTGGATCAAAAATTTTTTTAAAATGTGTTTGATGGGGCTGGTGATATAGCTTAGTGTACAAGCTAAATGCTTCACATTTAGAGATCCTGAGTTTGATCCCCAGCACTACAAATTTACCTACATAAAACTGTTTCTGTACTGAACACATACAGACTTTTTTCCTTGTCATTACTCCCTAAACAATTCAATACAACAACTATTTACATAGCATTTATAGTATGAAGTGTTATAAAATCTAGAGGTGATTTAAAGTACAGGTTGAATATCCCTCTTCTGGTCCTTTGTCATAGGACCAGAAGTATTTTCGACTTAAAGAGTTTTTCAGATTTTGAAATACATTTTTGGGTGTCACGTCAGCACTCAAAAAGCTATAGATTTTAGATTTCACAGTTTATCCTCTTTGGAGAAATGCCTAGTCAAGTCTTTAGCTCCTTTGTGAATTGGACTCTTTTTTTTGTTGTTTAGTTTTAGGAGCTGTCTGTATAGTCTGGACATGAATCCCTATTCATTTTTTATTGTATTGCTTATGCCTTTCGTGTCATATCCCAAAAGTCATTACCAAACTAATGTTGTAAAGATTTGCCCTATGTTTTCTTCTAAGAGTTTTATAGCTTTAGGTCTTACATTTAAGTCGTGGATCCATTTTGAGGTTTTTTTTTTTTTTTTTATTATATAGTACTAGGTCAGGGTCTAACTTCAATCTTTTGCATGTGGATAACCAGTTTATCCTGCACTATTTTTGTAAAGACTGTCTTTTCCCCCATTGAATGGTCTTAGCACCTTTATCAAATCCCTACATTGCTTTTCACAAATAAAATTCTGTTCTGTTATATTCCTGCTGTCAATTCCTTCCATACAAACAACTGATAATCAATACCTAAACATATTTCCCTCAGAAGTTCTTACTTTTTCTAGTCTACAGCACTCTCCTAATTTCCACCTTTTACTAATATAATCCACCAGACTTTTAGAAAATACAAATCAGATCTGGCTCCTCTCTACTTAACACCTTTCACTGTACACAAAATAACAAAGGTGTTATGGTTGCTCAGGAGGCTGAAGCATGGTTGCTCAGGAGTCCAAGTTTGAGGCCAATCTAAGCAACTCAGCAAAATCATGCTTCAAAACAGAAAAAAAAAAAAGGTGAGGGGATGGTTGTAGCTCAGTGGCAGAGTGCTTGCCTACCATTCATGAGGCCCTGGGTTCAATCCTCAGTACCACCACCACTACCACACACACAAAAAAAAGATAAATTCTTTAGCAAGGCATGTAAATTCCAACCCTATCTACCTATGCAGCTGAAGTACCACAACATCATAATGTTCTTCTCCATCATTTCTTGTCTTGGTGGCAAGATCCTACCCATTCTTTTAAGAAAAACTGAACCTTTCTGTGACCCCTACCCTCAACTCCAGATTCAATCTATCAATTCCTCTTCTGACGCCATATGTACCTTTAAGCAAATACCACTTTGTTGCATCTGTGCTACACTGGAATTTTCTATTAGTATCTTTCTTCTCTTCATAAAAACAGTGAACTTGAGGGCAGAGTGTATATATTTATTTTTGTGCCTTTACCACTTCCACACGGAGTCTAGGACATTAATGCAAACCTTTTAGAGACCAACTGCCTAACCTGCAACCTACTTATTTATTGCAAAGTGCCAACTCTGCAATTAAACCTGAATACTGCGATTTTAGTTTAGAAAAAAAAAAATGTTATCCGATGCTCAGCTATTAGAGTGACTTAGCTCGCACTATGACACAGAGGGATCTTCATGCCTGCTGTGGCACACATACCACAGGTTTGTCACTACTGGCCTAGGAATAGAAGGTGTATAACAGATGTCTTTTAGGTACATAAGGGAATGAGCAGAATAGTGGGAAAATGGATCAAGTCTGATCATCATGAGAGTAGGTATAGGCAACACTGCCTTCCCCTCTTCCCTACCCACTGAGTGGGTATCTGCCTTCTCCATCCAGACCTCCTTCTTTCTGGCAGCTCATAAAGTCCTATTCATGGGCTTTCTTGGCTGCTTCACATTCCCAGTCTGATATGGCAATCAGCCAGCTCTAAGTGTGAAAGGGTTAGAATGGATGAGGGGAAGGGTGGTGATTTCCTTAGTAGTCTGCCAAGCTCCATTCTGACATTCCTTAGTAGTTCCTTGGCATTTCCACTATAAGATGGCATAATGAGCACACACTGTAACTTCCTCTTCCTGCCTGAGATTCTCAGAAAAAATGAAAATACCTGAATAAAAGTCCAGAATCAGGCAAGAAATAGACGACACTCTGATGACTCCCTCAGAGGACAACAGTAAAGAAGACAATCAACACCTAAAAATGCTTCTCAAAAATAACAGCCAAAAAAAGGGCCAGGGACATAGCTCAGTAACACAAGCGTCTGCCTGGTTAAATGCAAGGTCCTGAGTTCAATTCCCTGGCACCAAAAAAAAAAAAAAAAAAAAAGAGCCATGAAGGTGGTAAATACCAGGAGCAGAAGGGGATCTCAGGGGAATAAGTGTTTAAGTCAGTATCTATAGCTACATCCTCACCTTGAATGCTCAGTGAAGCATTGGGTGTAGGCCCTTGGTCTGAGAACCTTAGTGGGGGCCAGAGGGCCTGACAACATCCAAGGTCAGGGAACTTCTGAAGTCAAAAGATCAGACCCTGGCACACCCACCTGGGAGTAAGGCTTTTTTTTTTTTTTCTAAACTAAAACCACAGTATTCAGGTTTAATTGCAGAGTTGGCACTTTGCAATAAATAAGTAGGTAGCTGGTTAGCCATCAGCTCCTGGAGCTCCAGCTCCATGCCCAAAGAGCTGTCTGTGGTACACTTAGCCGAGCAGCACACTCCATGACTCCCCTACTAATAGGTACCACAAAAAAGCATTCCTGACCAGATTAACAGAGAATGTCAAAAATAAAAAGGGCTTTGGGGCTGGATGTGGTGGCGCATGCCTGTAATCCCAGCACTTGGGAGGCTGAGGCAGGAAGATGGCTGTGAGTTTGAAGCCAGCTGGGATACAAAATAAGATTAAGGCCAGCCTACACTACATAGTGAAACTCTGTCTTAAAAAGACAGAAATTAATTTTAAAAAATTAAAAATAAAAATAAAAAAATACAAAGGGCTTTCAGCTAAGAATCACCAAAGAGCTAAGAATCATTCAAAAAATGCTAACTCTAAGAGAGTCAACATGTTTAATAAATGGAAGACTTTGTATACAGAAGGACAGAGAAAAAGAACAATCAACTCATGGCTTTTAGATATATACAATTTACATTTTCTGAGAGATTTCAGTGGATATTATGCCCATAAAAAAATAATCAGCTAGATGTCTCAAAATTACAAAGTTGGATTATTACATGAAAAATCAACAGCTGGGCCAAATAGCAGAATGAACACCAGTGCAGAGTAAATTACAACAGGAAGACTGAGTTCAGGAATTCTTTTGGAAAACAGCCTAAAAGGACAAAGAGATGGAAAGCATATATACCAACATGGTAGCAGATTTAGGAGTTCCGATATTCATGTAATAGGAATTTTGCATGGAGAGAAATTATGCATGGAGAGAACGCACAGAACAAATGACAGACTACTCAAAGAAAGCAATAAAAAAGAACAATTTCTTAGGACTTAAGAAACTCAAAAAGTTTCAGATTAAGCCTATAATAAAAGCAGAGCAACATACACACACAAAAAAGACCCATGTCTTAACAAAATTCCTGACTTCCTCAACCCCAAATCTCAAATGCTTCTAGAACAAAAGAAAACTAGACAAAAACTGGTCATCTTATAAAGGAACAAGATTCAGATTAGCTTCAGGGTTTTAGTAAACAATGAATACCAAACAACACATCTGCATATTCTCTCACACAATAGACAAAAGATGAAAACAGCCAAATATCAATCAACAGATAAATGGACAAACAAAAGGTGGTATCCACGTACAAGGAGTATTCAGCCTTAAAAAGAAATGAGGTGCTGATACATCGATGAGCCTCAAAAATATGTTAAGTGAAATAAGCCAGACACAAAAAGACAAATACTATTTGATTCTATTTATATGAGCTAGCAAGAACAGGAAAATGCAGGGATGGAAAGTAGAACAGAGGTTAGTTACCAGGGTCTAGGGAGAGGAAAATATGGTAACATTATTTAATGTGTACCTAATCTGTTTGGGATGATGAAAAAGATCTCAAAATAGGTAATGGTGATATTTGAACATTATGAATGTACTTAATACCACTGAGTTATATATTTAAAGATAGTTAACACAGGGCAAGGTAAGTGGCAAAGCACATGTTTTGCCTTCATAAAGCCAGGGGTTCAATCCTAGGCACTAAACAAACAAAAATGGTTAGAATAATAAATTTTGTTACAACTTTAAAATTTTCTTAAAAGTAGGAAATATGACCAATCATTAAAGGAGAAATTGAAAAGTTAGCCAAAGATCTGCCTAGTTTGGTAGGCAAGATCTACCCATATCTGAGACAGTATTAATATCTAAAATATAGAAAGAATTCCTATAAATCAATAGGAAAGCGATGAACAACTCAATATACAGACAGACCAAGGGGGGAAAAACAGATGAAGGATAAAAGCAGATATTCACAGAGAAAAATATAAAGAGCTAATCATCAATTAAAAAGAATACTAATTTCACTACTTACCAAGGAAATGCAAATAAAGGAAGCAAATATTTTTTTCTTACATCAGATTGATAAAAATGAAAACTGACAGTATCAAAAGTTATTGAGGCTAGAGAGAAAAGTTATTGAGGCTAGGTACTCATGTACTACACAGATGGCACTAGAAATATACAAAAAAAATCTGGAGAACAAATGGGCAGTAGTCATTAAAATTGTAAATGTATACAACCCTACAATCCAGAATCTACCCTACAGAAATATTTGCATATGTGCAAAAAGGAGTGTATTTTAAAAACAAATAAGCTAACATTTTGAAAATGGTTAAATAATCTGTGATGTGTTATATTATGAAATTCTATGCATGGAAAGAGGTAGGTCTATAAAAACTGATAAAAAAAATCTCTAAAATTCATCACTAGGTTGAAAACAAAGTTTCAAAATTAAACATATGGTGTGAAAGCATCTATTAAAAATAATACTAAGCAAAATAAAATTGCACACTAGAACTACAAATTTATGTAAAAGTCTAGATGGATCTGGGGGGACATCCATTAAATTGGTAATAGTCATTACCTCTAGGAAGAGCAATGGGATTTCAAGCGTAGCTGAAGGGAACTAAAGTGTTACCTTATGTTACTTTTTAAATTTAAAAAGTATAAATTTATTTCTTATATAATTAAAAATAAACAGGAAAAAATGAAGCTTATAGGTATCAGACCATGCTAAGAAGGCAGAATTGAAAACAACACTGCTAAAGGCTACTCCTTCACGTCTCTGCTTTAAGAAAGATTAGGATTTGTCAATCATGGCGATCTCCACCTTCATAGTGTTCTCCCTGCTACTATTTCTAATAGAAAAGGCACTGAATCCACTGCATCCAACTTTCCTTTCAAATCATTATCTTCCTAATGTCTAAGCACCGGCCTTTCTTTCCATTGGATTTGAATCTGAGGTTAAAAACTGAACAGCGGTAGGATGGAAAAAATAAGGTTTGAGTGAAAGTCACCATTTTGCCATATCTAATGTTCTACTGGCACAATGTATTTTCTAAAGATTGCCATAGCAATACATCCCTTCCCATATGCTCTTTTTACCAATGTCACTTTGATATTCTTCCTTCTTGAATCTTGGCAGTTTTGTGATTACAGCAGAAATTATGCTATGTAACTTCCAAGGTCAAATCTTTTGGAACCCAGGCACCTCACCATGAGGAAGCCCAAGTAATCCATGGAGGTCAACCAGAGACCTCCAGTCCACAGCTGGTTGAGCTCCCAGCTGACAGCAAACACCAATGTGCCAGCCCAGATAATGAGCCAAGGGCTCTTCTAGCCCCTCTGGTACCAGGAATCAAGCTCAGGACCTTGCACTTGTCAGGCAGGTACTTGTACTGCTGAGCTATAGCCCCGGCTTCTAGCCCCTCTGAAAGCTGCTTCGGTTGATGCTGCATTGAGCAGAGATGCAGGATTTCTTTTTTTTTTCTTTTTTGGTTCTTTTAATGCATAATGAGCCAGTTCAATTTTCATGAGCAAAGTAATTGTTTTTAGCCAACGAATTCTGTGGTGATTTGTTACATGGAAATGACTGAGATAGCTGAGAGTTGTGCATATATACAAAAGCAGCTATCTGACATGGGGATCTTCAGAAGCGAGGCTCAGGACATTGTAGGGGATCCCTGCATCAAACAGCATTAGAGTAGATAACATCAGAGGTTGCTTCTAACAATAAGATTCTACAGTGAGCTCAGGGCTTAAGCCCTTCGTAGGACCACCTCTTCTTAGGGGAATGTGATCTTCTCCAACAACATTGTACCTTTCAGAAAGCTGCCGGATCTGTGGAATTCCCATATACTTGTGGAAATGCTCCAGAACATTCATTACACCCTGAAGGAGATTAGCAACTTCTCCATACTGTCTGCGTCTGGTCATGGCTCTGCAGGGAAACAAGAAGAAAACTAGCAAAATACTAAGCACAAAAGATACAGATGTGTAATAACTTACTCCAGCTCTGAAGCAGACATGAATTTGCTTTAATAAACACTTACCAAGGACTAAATATGAATGGTGCTGTGCACTGGGTAGGGGGACCTGATTCAAATCCTCAAGGTGACAGCATGTGGTAAGTCAGGTATACATCTATCTAATAGCGAGTAGAATGAATTAAGTTCTGTATAGAAGTACAGCATAGGTTATGTGCCATGCGGTGTACAAAAGAATGTGAGTGATGGATTCTTATGGGTGGGGAAGAGGAATCTGGGAAGGTTATATATTACAGGATTATCAGGCTTCCAACAGAGAACAGGGGTAGAGATTTAACTGAGGACCGTAGCATACGCGCAAACCAAACCACCTTTCTAGAATGTAAGGGACATTTATATACATTGTCACATGTCAAATCAAATCTGTACGTTTAACCTTATGATAAAAACTCAGTCAGAGATGTCCACTTTTCCTGATGCTAAGGTTAATGAAGCTTAAACAAAAGATGCTGATAAAATCAACAGCTACACATAGCAAGGAAGTACAAAGTATTATGGCCGAGCTTCTACATTAAGTGTATAATTTATAACTTCCCTTCTGAGGCATTTGAAAAGATAGGATCAAGTTCAAGTCAAGGTGTTATATTGCTACGAGGCCTGCTAACACTGACAGCCTGCAGGAAGGATAAAGGAGGCTGCTATTCCAGTTCCACCGGCCTGCTGCCCTGCCTGATCACTTCCTGTAGAGGAATGGACCAGGGATCCCCTGACACCCAGACTATGCCCAGGAGAGCTCAGGAAGGAGTCTGTTCCTCTTCCTTTACCTTCAGTACCTTCTCCCACTCCCACCACCCCAAGACTTTGGATACTGAATTAACTTTTCTGTGACGATCCTCTCTGTCAACATCCAGAACTACACTGAGGCTGAGTCAAGGGGAATTTTCAGCCTAAAACCTGTGTAAGGAAATTCTCAGCCTTATACAGAGGCAAACTGGAAATGCTGCTGGGTTGCTTCTTTATAGCAAATAACCAGCTCCTTCTTTTAATAGCACTTCTAATGTGGTTAGGTATCATTCTCTTTATAAGCCAAGTAAAAAGCAACTATCTTTGAAAAAATTGGTTTTTTAAAAAGTTGGGTTGAATGATACATCAAAACTCTGTTTCTAAATGGTTTGTTCTGTGGCAGTGCAACTCAGCCCAACAGAAGCAGAAAACTTGGAGAGGCTGTGTAGAGTAACCCTGGGCCTGACTCACTTTGCCTGCCTTAATGGCATAGATCTAACACCTATAAATGATCCGAACTCTTGCAATCATTCTCATGGGCTCTCTGGGTCCTCCTTGGATCATCTGTACCTCACGTTTTAAAATTCTGAATGCCAGAGGGCATATGCAGAAAGTGACTGCACACTTGCAGCCAATCTACTGAAAGTGGGGCAGGATGGTAAGGCTGGCTGGGAAAAGACTTATGAAGCTGTTTTCTTTATGTAATGGATTTCCTTACTATGGGCCCCAAACTCCAAGTTTACGTTACTTACTCGAGGGAATCAACGCCGCCTGCCAGCATGTGCAGGTGGTTCAGTGTTGTGATGGAGGTGGTCAGGTGGCGTTTGGCATGATCTAGCTGCTTAATGTCGCGGGTGATTTCCTTAACCTAAATATTGAAAACAAGAGAAGAAAAAAGAGGAAGAATAAGAATAATACATATCTTTCTACAAGTAGCTCCACATGAAAATAATATACATGAAGCAAGAAAAAAGCCTCAGATTAACCCCTGGAGAAAACACAAATGTTCTCACAATGCAAAATTAACTTAATTTCCAATCAACCCCTTTATGTTTAATTCTGCTATTTCTTCAGACTTTACCTAAGGTTACAAAATTCTCAGGTGTGAGAAATAAATTAACATTTATTTTTCACTCTCAGTGGAATGATCCAAATAGCAATGTAGTAGTGAAGAAGGCCCTCTGGAATAAGGTCTGAAAAGTGTGCCTTCTGCCACTCATGCTACAGGACTCAGCACAAAACGGATATTAGTCAGCTAACTGTACTGAGATGGTCTTTGCTATTACCCAGCCTCTAGCAAACAAAAACCTTCCCTCAAATCTCAAGAAGATCAAAATGTAATTCCTGTAACATAAACTTAACATACAATACCATAAGAGGGAGATGCAATCTTCTTGGAGTGAGAAGATAATGTGAGGAGTAACATTCTGACAATTTTGCTCAGTAGGCCCAAGAGAACAAAAGTCCATCTGGGAATGCAGCTATATTTCAATCACTGGAAAAGTGGATTCAGTAGAGAAGATGGAAAAGCCCTAAACCTTACTGATACTCTTTAGGTGAACTCTTCCACTATCCTGAGTCTATGATGATCAAGAAACTTTAATAGCAGTTTGGTTTCCCAGGCACTATGACAACTGGAAGGAAGTGCCCTGGACCCTAGGCCCAAATATTCTAGTCACTATACATGCATCCACCCTTGAAGTGCAAAATCCAATAGGGAGTTAGTTGATGTAACCTGATTTTTCAGAGCCTGACGACTTGGGTAAAATAAGGACTATGATTGGCACAACTTCATTCCATACCCACAAAACAGCAAGCTTGCCCTGGGTCTAAGCAGTAAAAATTCTCTTTCTCAGGGAATGCCTCATCAAGTCTACCTTCACTCATAACCCTCAGGCTATCTAATTACTTCTATTTTCATTATATTAAAAAAAAAAAAAAAAGGTTAAGAATCTACCACTACTTTACTGAATAATTGGGTTTGGAGCAAAAAAAAGATCAGGAGAGGCGTAAAAGATAAAATTTGGCTCCATAATCTGATCACCCACTTCCAACAATTATATCCTCATCCTATTTCCTACAGAAAAATCCCTGTGCCTCTTTCTGGTTCAACAGCTTCAGTCCTAACATTAGAGCTTTTGCCACTACTGTGTTTAAAGTCAGTCATCTATGCTTCTTCTCATTCATCAGCCAAATCTTGAATACTCTTCCTGTGCTGTATCCTAAGATCTTGTCCCTCTACTCTGTCCCTCACACATGCCCTCACTGCTCTGCACCAGATCGCTGGTCTTTTTCTTTCTCAGATCTCCCACCACATATGTTTCATCACATATCCTATGCTACTCTAGACAAATCAAACTACTTGCTATTCCTCAAAAAAACCTTTAATGGTAGAACATTTAAGAGGTGCTATATTCTACAAGAGCAGACTATTCTACAAAACAGATTACTCATAGTTAATTTACTGTAACTATTATTCATGGTCATAGAAAAAAAAAGAAAAAAGAAAAAAATGACAGAAGGCGCTATGGTGGGTTTGGCTGGAGTCAGCTAGATCTCAGGCTAAATCTCAGCTCTATGAATTACCAACTCTGTGTCATAGGCTAAGTTTCTTAGCCTCACCAACTCTCAGTTTCCTCATCTATAAAATAGATAATAGATAATCATAAAAATATTGATACTAAAACCTAGTCCATAGGGTCATCAGGAGGAAGAAGGATCTGGCACCCTGTCTGGCCCACTGAAAGAGCTTAACAAACACCAGATCTCACGTCACTGCTTCCTCTCCCCTTTAACGTAACACTGTCCAGGAATGAAAATTTCTTTTACATAAGTCAACTAATAAGTTTAGAGGCAGCTTCTTAGAACTGCCATTGCACACCCCCACACCCAGGATGGAGAGGGAATGCCGTCCAGAAGTTTAGAATTGTGAAGTTAATGATGAGTAAAACCTGAGTATAATAAACTCCAGCAAAAGTCACATCGGATAGCGTCACTTGATAATCACTCACCATCTACTCCTGGCTGGTGCTGAATGTAGGGCATCCTTGGAGAATGACTACAAATATAAATCCCTAGTGCTCTGCTCAGTACTCTCTATACATTTAATTTTCACAACACCCTTTGAGGTAGACACTAACATTCTTCTTTTATAGTTGAGGAAACTGGAAGCATTATATTACCCAAAATTTCAGCTTAGCAGCTCGCACATCCCAGAGCCTCCCATGAGGTAGTAGTGATGAATGCTGGATTTCTGGTCAGCAGGGTGACCTACTGAGAACATCCCCAGGGGCCACAAATTTGTAGAGTGAAAACTTAATCAAAACCGTATGCATGTACCACAGTCAGGGTAGATCCTACCATCCAGACCCAGGGCCGATTTTTAGTGTGCTACCAAGTTACATGTCATGTATCTTAATTGAGAAATATGTGAAATAAACAAATGCTAGAGGAAGGCATCCAAAATGCTAGTAAAGTATTTGGGGGGTTGGGGGAGAAAACTTTTCCTATTTAAACACAGGACTGCAAATGTAGGACAGCAGGGATGGTGAGTCACCCTTGTCTAGCAGCTCCCCTTGAGTTAATGTGGAACACACTCACAGAGGATTGCCTGAGAGACACGGACGGTTGTGGTTGGCAGGAAGTGGAAGAAAAAAGTCCATTAATTACTATGAGTGGGTGAGAAGTTGACTTCCTTTTTTGGTACAAAAAAAGTGAGGAAGAAACCTAAACTCACCATTTGCTCTGATTTTTCTGCTTTGTCTTTGATATCTTTGATTTTGCCAAACAGTTGCTGAATAGCTTTCTGGGCCTCTTCAAGTGCCTAGAGTTAGAGAAATAAATGAAAAATAAGAAGTCATACAAGACAGCACCAGTCACTACACTATAATAAATTCCAGCTCCAGAAGATAATTATCATAAAGTTCTTTTGATACATTATACTTAAACTGACAATTTTATTGTACCAAACTAGTAGAGAGTAAGGGCCGGGGATATAGCTCAGTGGCACAGTGCCTGCCTGGCAAGTGTGAGGTCCTGAGTTCAATTTCTGGTACTAAAAAAAAACAAAACAAAAAACACAAAACCCAAACTAGTAGAGAAATGGAATCCAGCATTCAGATATAGGCAAATAGTATGCTTGCCAATCTACATCATGAAGTTAGTTTAAAAACTAAACTCTTTCCCTCTGTTTTGGTGATTACTGTATGTGCTGTTGTTGACAATAAACAACATGCACATCTGTGTGTATGGGTGTGTGCACATGTGCATATGTACATACACAGTAACCTTCAAAGTCTATAAAGAGACAGAGGTATTCTAACCTAGCTATAGTTTGGGAAGCTCTGGATCTGGAAGTTCCAAAAGACTATCAAAAAAACAAAAAATACCCCCCTCATCCCAAAACAAAACTGTGGTCGCTCCCTGGTGGTCTAGTGGTTAGGATTCGGCACTCTCTCCCAAAACAAAACTGTGTGTAAGAACTCAAGAATTGTGGCAATTCTTAATGACATTTATAGTGTCCTACTTGAAAACCAGTGAAATGAAGTCAGAAAGTTACACTTGACGCTAACCTTGAGCCAAATGTTTCTACAGAAATAAAAACCTACCAAGACGGATGTTACACATTAAAAGTATTACAACCTACAGTATCTTCTGTGAGGAGACGCTGCAATAGGAGACGAGTATGAAGGGTGCTAAAGCTACACACATGCAAAACACAAGTACTTCATGGTCCTATGACTGAAAATGACCCATAGCTGAGGCAGTGCTCTGAATTCCTTGGCAGTTAGAGTGCCAGCCACACCAGTCAGCATTTCATTCAATCCTTCACTCATTCACTCATCCAACAGGCATGTACTAAATATACCCCATATAACAGGGAAGAGAAGAGGGTCAGGGATGAGCTCTTGGATGTTCAACATTCAGAAGTCTAAAAGAAATGGAGAAAGCAAAAATGCAAAAGATAAAAACCACTGCCCACATGACAGAAAACCAAGGACTCCAAGGACTAAGATGTTACAGAGGCCAAACAAAAGTGTTTAAATGAGGACAAGAGTGATCATGTCTCACGCTGTGAACAGTTCATATAAGATTAAGTCACAGTGTTGCCAGTGACTACAGGGAAGTTGCTGATGATCTTGACCCGAGCAGTTTCAGTGGAGGTGGAGGAATGAAAGTGGACAGCAGTGACAGGATAAAGTGAAGACAATGCTATAGAGAAGGGGCCAGCAACTGACACCCAGCAGGCCAAATCCAATCTGCTATCTGTCTGTGCCAGTAATGGAGTTGTGTTATTTTTGAGGGGGTATCACAACCTAACTTATTCATTTAGGTATTATCTATGGCTACTTTCTCATAAAATGACAGCGAAGCATGGTTGAGATATAGACTATATGGTACATTAAGACTGAAATATTTACTATAGGCCCTCAGAAAAAGTTTGTTGACCCCTAGTATTGAGTATTTTTCCAGTAAGTTTTTGCGGTGAGAAGACAAAAAAGTAGGGCAAAAGATGGGGTAAATGGAGGACTTTTTAAAAAACAAGAGGTGCTTGTATATGTCTTTTACATACTAGTAGAGGGGAGGAACTGTAGGAGGAGGGTATAATGGGATAATTACAGAAGAAGACTTTTGAAAATAAGGTTCTTCCATTGTTAATGTGAAAGTGTTAGCTGTATGATATGGTCATGTGTATGCTTTAGAGTGTGAAGCAAGGACACCAATGGCTTTCTCATGTACATCACAGTTAAGGCACTATTCACTCTGGTTTAGCCTGGACTGTCCTAGTGTATGGCTACAGTTTCAGTATAGTTATTAATAGCTCCCTCTTTTGAAACTACTCTGCTGGTAAATTATATGGTCACCTTACCTATAGCATATACACAAAGCCAGACCACATTTAAAATACAATTCTTTGCCGACTGATTAAAAATATCCCAGGGTACACATAAGTGGCAGTGCTAAGACTACTGCTCTAAATGAGGTATGCTGACACCTACCACTCCCTAGCCTCCAACTCTCGATCCTGCGTCCTCAGCCTGCCCAGTGCTAGGATTACAGCCATGCATCACCATGCCCGGCACACCACCCTTCCCATCACTATTGACATGACAAATACGGAGTCTACTGACCAAGACACTGTAATTCGAAACCTGCCAGAGGATTCTGAAAACTGCTGGGTCATGGTGTGAAAAAGTACCAGAGGCCTTGCAAGCAACTGACCCCTAGAAAGTACCAACCTTCTTGAGTGTGACTTGTGTGGGATTCTGTGATGTTGCAGGTCATGTCATGTTATGATGATGGGATTGCAGCCAGTACCCTAAACACACTACACTCAGAGAGGAAAGCAGAAAGGGCCAAGTTCTGTGCTTAGATCCAAGTGTGAAGTGTGTGTAACTCTTTCTCAAAGAAAGTATTCCTACTTTCTGAGAGTCCTCTCTTATTCTCAGTCTGGCCTCCCACCAGAACTGTCTCTACTACAGATACTTTTTTCTTCCAACAAACAAATAAGACTCACACAATCTTGCATTTCATAGACTTTAAGAAAGATAAACAGTCTGCCAGATTTTTTTTTTCAGGCTGGAATATTTCTACTTGTTATAACAACATACTAAAGTTGGTGAAATTTAATATAACTCATTTTTCAGAGTCAAAAGGTTCCTATGAAATACTGACTCTATCAAGCAAGTCCGTTCTCAAAACACATCTTAATATTTGATATCTAACCTCTAATAATCAGTAACAGGCAGAAGAGCATTTTGTCATTGGAAGAATCATAAGACCTATAAAAGAATAAGATTTTGTTTTTAAAAGATACTACAATACTACTTGGTTAATCAGAAAATGTACTGAGGGGCTGGGGATTCAGCTCAGCGGCACAGCGCCTGCCTGGCAAGCGCAAGGTCGTGAGTTTGATTCCTGGTACTGGAAGAAAAACAAACAAACAAAAAAAAAAAATGAAAAAAAATGTACTGAAAGATTCTGGCACAGGGCTTGGGCTCTAGCTCAGTGGCACAAGTGCCTGCCTAGCAAGTACAAGGTCCTGAGTTCAAGTCTCAGCACCAAAAAAAAAAAAAGATTCTGGCACAGTCCCTAGACACTTTTTAAAATAAAATGTGGCTACTTTCCCATTCCAAGCTGGATATGGATTAAAAACAGAACTAACTGCCCCAAAATGTCTGCATTCAATCCACCCCAAGTTTCTGGTCTTCCTGGAGCACTGGCCATAATCTGTCTGCCTCTGAGGGTATTATTAGGGAGCAGGTAGCTGTAATCGTCCTCTTCAGTAACTCAAAGTCTATAATCAGGAGATGCAAAGGTAACCCACTAAGTTAGCCTCCAAGACTAAGCAAAATCAATTACAATATCCACGTATTTCTGTGCCAGTTAACTACAACTGTGACTCTTAACCTCCCTTGCCTCCTGAAGAAGATGCTGAACAAGCTCTCAGAGTCACAGTAGGTCATGTTCATAGATGACAAGCAGTAGGGGAGCTTGGCACAGACTCCATTGCTTTCTTCTTTCCCTTGGTTCCCTGCCCTGCCCCCTCCCCCACCTCAGATCTGTTGTCTTCCACTGGTGCAGACAGAAGGCCTGTGATGCAATGAAAATGCTTTGAGAAATAAACATCCCCTCTGGCCCTAAGATGCATCTATTTTGCAGTTTGGTGTGTCAGAGAATTATATTGCCTTTATCCTGTACACCCATACTCTTTCAGAGATTTTAAACAGAAATCTAATTTCCTGCCACTGCAGGAAGGAAGAAAGATTGTTCATTTTCAGAACTGGTATGACTTTAAATTGTTCTTTGAAAAAAATAATGTGCTAGTACTCAAAGTTACTCAAAGGAAAAATTAGATTCTTTCCACCACTCTGCTATCAATTCTATTTTCCACTTCTGTGTGTATTTGCTGATTTCTCTGACATACTCGTTAAAAGCAAGAATTTTTGAGCCAGCAGACCAGGATGGCCTGGTTCTGCCATTTAACTCTGATCTCTGACAAGTTATTTCATCTTTAGGAGGGTAGTTTCATAATTCCTGAAACAGAAATAAGACTTTTTGTTAGAAAGGATCACAGAGTTAGGTAGTCACCATCTTTAGAATTACTGACCCAGTATTCTTTTCCTTCAGATCTTCTCTTATATTCTTATAAAGTCCACTAGCCAAGGGGCATACCAGATCCAAGTTGGGCAAGTGGAAGTTTTCTTGTTTTTCTTCCAGAACTAGAATTGGGAAAGAGAGTTAAACCCTTTGGTGGTGGGAGCCCCAAGATACAAGACTAAGTTAAAGAGCAACAGAGAGCCCAAGGAAAGGGAAGAAGCTCATCTCCACGACAGATGAAGCCAACACAAAGAAAGACCCAGAGCCACACAGAGCTCTATTCCAGTCCTGGGCTTTAGCTCTCTGACAAGCCTGGCTGAGATACTACTCTTCCCACCATCAGGCTGTTTAACTTCCTTCAGAACAAGACACAACAGGATCCTTCCAAATAATTCTCCTTTTTGCTTAGGGCAGTTTAAATTAGGAATTTGTCTTAACAAACAAGAGAGTTCTAAGTACACAAAAGCCCCCTGCTAATGCAAGGGACTTGCTAAATGGCAACTATTAATATTATTCTCAGATGGAATGTGATATTTCACATGAGACTATGTCTCTAAGAGCAAAAGACTGTGACCCATCTTTTGAAAAAGAGCCTTGTCAACAAGCTCGTTAAAGCCAGGAATGTTGGTGTATAGCTATAATCCCAGCTACTGGGGAGGGGGAGGCAGGAGGGTCACAAATTTGAGACCAGCCCGGGCAACTCAGCAAGACCCTGTCTCAAAATAAAAAAGGGGTCAGGATAACCTCAGTGCAAGACCTTGGGTTCAATTCTCAAAACCATAAAAAGAAAAAAAAACAAAAAACCCACAAAACCAAACCAGTAACGCTCAGTAGCTACAGGCACATTTAGAAGAGTAGCTTAAGGATGGGCAGTGGGTGGGTGGGACGGTGACATTTTTAAGCCATGTTGCATGCTCCAGAAAAAGTTTAAACCTTTTTGTTCATTCCTTCAGTAAAGAGTGAGTATCCACTAAATGCACTGTGTTATATACATGGAGAGAAAAAGAACACAAATAGAGGACATGTCTTTAAAGAGCTTGAAAAAAATATGTGTAATAAATACAAGTAACTGTAAGATACGAATGACACAAGGAGATATGAATAAAGAATCAGCTGGGCGTGGTGGTGCATGCTTGTAATCCCAGCACTCGGAGGCTGAGGCAGGAGGATCGTTGCAAGTTCAAGACCAGTCTGGGTTACAAAGTAAGCTCAAGGCCAGCCTGAATGGCATAGCAACACCCTGTCTCAAAAAGACAAAAGAATGATTCAGCATCATTGGATAAGCTAGAGAATTCTCAAGAGAGCAGAAATATTGATGGCTACCCCATCTGCGGAGCCCTATGCAGAAGCCCAGGTGACAATCCACTGAAGGTAGACACCTAGGGTTACACAGCCTCTGTTTATGGAAAGTCCCTTCTTCTGACACTACAGGTCATTCTAGTACCACAGGGAATTGTTGCTATGGAAACAGCATCCTTGCTGAAACAGTGGCACTTTAAGAAACCTTCCCAACAGTATCAGTGCAGCCCATTCTCCACAATGATGCCAAATAGTAGAAGCTATGGGCTCTCACAACCATAGATGGCTGCATGTGGACAACATTGCTTCCCTATATCCCAGAACATACACTAGATGCCCTCTATGTCTGGTAGCCTTGGTCAGAAGCCAGATGGGTTCCCATCAATTGAAAAACATTGGTGTTACACTAATTTCCCCTGTACTCCATTCAGAAACTTTAAGGATAAAGGGGCTTTATTTGAAACATAGAATTCTTTCCAAGTTTATGAACCAAAAGAATGTAAAGAGCAAAGGGAGTAATTCTCACCTTATTTGTTAAAATGCTCTGTTCCATGTAAGTTACTTTTATTTATGACTTCTGCAAACCACATCCACGGAAAACGTGAACCAAAGAGCTCATTTTTATTGTTTTTAGGAGACAAGCCAGAAGTTAAAATCACAAGACAAAGCTGGGACACACATTCAGCAGTGCCCAAACAAGACTAAACATTTATATTTTAAAGTTCTGCTTATATCTGTTATCACCCATAGCTTAAAACACGTTAGCCCTAAAATAGCTGGGAGTGGGGAATGCATTCATGCACAGCTTCCCTTGATGGAACAGAACCTGGAGGAGAAGTGCACTTAAAGCAGCAACTTCAAATGGCAAGAGAAAAGGAAATATTTAAGCAAAAGCTTCAGCTGCTTTTGCTGCATAAAAGGTACAGAAACTGAATACTTTAGGAAATGGAGCACATTTAAAGTAACAACTTGTCCAAGTTTAACAAAAGACTACTTCCCACAAATAGCCTGGACTTCCAGCTGCCAACTTAGAGGTTGCTTACCTCATCTAATTCCCCAAATCTTACTATTACTTCTAATTTTAGTCACTTGTAACTTTCATTGGGTCTTCATTGAGGAGAAAACAGCCTTTTGTGGTGACACGTAGATGTTCCTTCCACTGATTTTTAGAGACACTGTACTAAATGTTCTTTTGGCTATGGATGACCTTGGGGCTTCTGATGAATGGCCTGCTTTCTTCCCACTTCATTTATTCTCTTCAGGATTCAATAGCTCCTGTATTTTCAAAACTCAGGTGTACAGTGGGCATACAGTTCTCCTCATCCTTGAGTTCTTCGCTCAGTTCAGTTTCTTTATCATGCTAAGAGAAACCCAGCTGGTGAATTAGGCCACCGCCACCATTCAGATTCCCTGGTGAGCCAGTTAGCTTTTCAGGTTCTACAGTGAGAAAAAGTGGCTCCAAAATCTGTTGTTAAATGTCTGTCACTGTTTAAAATGAAAATTAGGTATGGACAAGTATGTATCATACTGGCAACCAGAAAACCTGAATTCATGATTGCCCATTAGTATGTGCAGAAAGCAGACTGTCTGAGCCTGATTTTCACCTACAACATGGAGTAAACAATGTCTACATAGCCTAATTTACATCTTTGTGAGAACCAAGTCAAGTGACATAGGCGACAATATTTGGGAGAGTGAAAAATAAGCATATTTCTATTGCAAAAGAATATTACAGGTCCAGACAAATGTCTCAAAATGTATGTTCTGCAAATGCAACTCAAAATGTATCTTTGCTTACAGTGAATCAATTACAAAAGACATAATAAACTCCCGACAGCATATTCTTAATTCTAGTGATCTGGAAAATTCCAGGGCTAACAGGTGGTATTAGAACCTGCCTGCAAGATGCTGATTTAGTCACCAGAAGTCTCTTAAAATCAGAATTTCCAAGTATTCAGTTTTAAAAAGTACAGATTTCTGAGTTAACAGAAGCAGTACTTAGCCTAGATTATGATAATGGTGTTATCACAAGAATAACAGTGAGCTATCCTCTCATACAACTGACAACAAAAAAAAGTTCAAGCATGACACTGAGACAAGGTTAGTAATTAGGTCTGAGTTAGAGTAAAGGCCCCTCAATTCACCTCTTCTGCTTTATAAAAGTATTTATATCATCAAATTTATTTGTCAGAAGGCACATCTGTAGAAGAAATGCCTTCCTTTTAATTGTGGATTGTAATGAGATTGGTACTAATATAATTTATCTAATATCCATATTCTAGGCATCACAACAATACCTACAGATGAATCTAGCAACTGCTCAGAGTCCATAATACAGTGCCGCCTCGGTTCACAAACTTAGTTTGTTCTACAGTGTTGGAAAAGATGGCCACATTTTGTTTGTGTGGCCAAGTCATGTTTGTCACCTGATGCAGAATTTAAAAAAAAAAAAAAAATTGCCAAACACTCTGTCTCAAACAAAAGTGTTCAAGAACTGCAGTACCACTGTACAAGAGGGAAACAAATCAGGCACTATACAGAGGATGAGAAGTTTCTTATGTACTTTAAAATGTAAATCTAGATGAGTACAGAACACCAAACCCACAACAGATTGAAAAAAATATTATCTCTTGTTTTTCAAAATTAATCTCCTTCCACAGGAGTCCAATTTAGAGCAGAGGAAATTTTATAGCTTTATTACAGACTCATGAAAACAGAGTTATTAATGGAAATGCTAACAGAACACCTATAACACTCAATTCATGATGTTCTAAATACTTTACTTCCACAGGCAGGAGAGGGAAAAGGAAAAAGGAGCTCAAGTTCTTACATGAAGACAGAGCTTCAAATTCCCAACCACTGCTCTAACACATTGAAATTTTAAACGGTTTTTTATATCAAGGACTTGAAGCCTGGAAAGCTCTGTCCTGTCAGCAAAAATACTGCTCTTTTTCTAATGTTCAACCTCAAACTGTGCATGGAATTTTTTTTATAAAACTTTTAACTACTAGCAATCAAAAGCAAGAGTGACCTGGGTAGGAGCCAGAGCAGTTACAGTAGTGATGAATGGCATTTTCCTTTGTAGATAAAGACACTAGTTTAAACTTGTGATTGCTTTTAACATGGAAATAAGGAGATGGCAAAAACTGTTTGACTAGCCCTTCCTGGTTCCTAAAGAATGCCAATTTACATGGAGGTGGCTCAGAAAAATAATGAACTTCAGTATTTCTTCTTGGCACACTATTTTCCTAAAATTATTTTCAATAATCATGTCACAGACTAGTGGGACTTATGCTTCTAAGGTCTGGAAGGAAACAGTCCAGTTGTTGAACTTAACTAAATAAAAGAAAAATTCAGGATTTTTTGTTTTTGTTTTTTGAGACAGGATCTCACTATGCAGTTCAGGCTGGCTTTGAACTCACTATGTAGCCCAGGCAGGTCTCAAACTTGCGGCGATCCTCCTTCCTCACCGCAATGGAATTACAGGTGGGCACCGCCATGCCCAGCTTTTCGTGGTGGTTTTATTTGATGTGCCAAAAGCATCTCCTATTATTAGGCACTAACTACAGAAGTGTAAGATTCTATAGACTACCTGAAACAAATTCTGTATAAATCCAATGAAGACAAAATATGCTTATGTTACTGCATTCTGTGTCTAACTAGTAAGATAATGTCTTGTTTTGGTTTTTGATTTGCAGTGATGAGGATCAAACCCATGGCCTCATGCAACCTATAAAAGCACTCAACCACTGAAATACATACAACCCTATACCCTCCAAAAGACAAATCTATTAAAGTTCAGAAAAACATAAAAAAGTGTTTCCAAAGAGATTAAATAACTGAATGACTAAAGTTTATCATATGATTCAGTAATTGTACATGTAGGCATTTGCTGACAGGAACTGAAAGTAAGGGCTCAAACAAATACTTGCATGCCAATATTCATAAGCAACATTGTTCATAATAGCCACAAGGTGGAAACAACCCGAGTATCCATGAACAGATGAAAAACAAAACACAGCAAATCCATACAACAGAGTATTGTTTAGCTATAAAAAGGAGTGAAGTTCTAAGCCAGGTATGGTGTTACACACCTATAATCCTAGCTACTTAGGAGGCTAAGACAGGAGGAACAAAAGTTTGAGGCCAGCCTGGAAAACTCAGCAAGACCCTGTCTCTTTAAAAAAAAAAAAAAAAAAAAAAAGAGGTCAGGGATGTAGTTCAGCACTCCCTAGGTTCAATCCCCAGTAATTGGGAGTGGGAGGAGATAAAGTTCTGATATAGGCTACAACACAGATAAAACACTGAGGAGAGAATAAAAATGAAACAAAAGCTCAAATACTACTGGATTCCATTTATACGAAGAATTTGCCCTAGAATAAGCAGATTCACAGCGACAGAAAATGAATTAGAGGTCACGGGAGGCTGGGGACACTATTTCTTAGGCAAGTGCTCTACCACTGAGCTTTGTATCCCCAGCCCATGCTACTTCTTAATGGTTTCAGAGTTTTGGTTTGAGAAGATGAATAAATTTCAGAAATAAAAATAGTGAGGGTTGCCAGGAGTGGTAGTGCATGCCTGTAATCCCAACACTTGGGAGACTGAGGCAGGAGGATTGCCATGAATTCCAGACTAAGCTGGGCTACATAAGCAAGTTCAAGGCCATCATATACTACATAGTTAAGACGCTATCTCAAAAATAAATAAACCAAAAAAATAAGTAAATAAAAAGGACTTGGAATGTAAGTCAGAGGTATAGTGCTTGCCTAACAGGGTTCAACTCTGGGTCCAACCACAGTCTCACAAAATAAACAAACAAAAATAGCAACTTTTTCCCCAGTGCTGCCAACCATCTCTGCATGCTAAGCCTTTTTGGCAGAGCAGGCAGGAGCACAGGGACTTGTATGGGATATGTGCCAGGTACGTGGAACCATCCAGCCCTGCAACTCCAAGGCAGCAATAATTGTAGTCTCCCCTTCGCCCCACTCTAAAACGCGAGAGATGAGCCCAAAGTAGCATTCAGAGAAAAGACATGTCTTCAAGTACTCTCATTCTCAGATAACAAAGAACTAAAAGAAATTCCAACAAGACAGAGAAGTAATGAACTGGAAGAGGAAAAGACTGGAATTGAGAAGTAAGTCTAAATGCAATCCTTTGCAGAATTCTAAAAAATAGTCCTGACTTGTTTAATCCTGGAAGAAAAATAGAAAGGGGCAGGGGATATAGCTCAGTGGCACAAGTGCCTGCTGCGTCAAGTACAAGGTCCTGAGTTTGATTCCCAGTACCAAAAAAAAAAAAAAATAGAAAGTACAACACTAAAACTGGAAACAGAATAAACAAACAGATTTACAAAGGATGACTACACTAAGACATTTGAGTGAAATTATTTTCAAGAATCTACACTTAATAAAATTAACTCAAGAAGTAGGAAATGTAAATATAACCATAGAGCATTTTCATTCGCAGAGGATAGCACCCTGAAGGCCATAAGCAGGCTCTCTAAGTAGTAACAAGCAAACCTAGAGTTGCTTTAAGGTGTGGCAGTGGAGATGGAAAAGCAGTGGAGCGGATGGAAAAAGCACAGGATTTGACAGATGCCTGGATGAATGAACTGGGAATGTGGATATTTCAAAGGGGTTCATCATAACTGGTAGCAGCAGCATTACTACCACTTACTAAGCATGAGTGAGCCCAACATTGTACTAGGTATTTAAAATATATTAATTCTCATCCTCAAAAATAGAAATCCTGTTTGACCCAACCAGGTATTTTCCTGAAAGAGTTCAAGACATCATATTACAGTGATACACGCATACCCATGTTGTTTTTTTTGTTTGTTTGTTTTTGGTTTTGGTTTTTCTCCGGTACCGGGAACCGAACTCACGACCTTGCGCTTGCCAGGCAGGCGCTTTTGCCGCTGAGCTAAATCCCCAGCCCCGCATACCCATGTTTATAGCAGTCCAAGTCACTATAGCTAAAGCATGAGTTTAATAGCTAAAGCTGTCCATCAACAGATGAATGGATAAAGAAAATATGGAATTTATACACAATAGAGTACTACTCTGCCATAAAGAAGGATAATTTTGAGTCATTTGTAAAAAAGTGGATCCCCCTCAAGACTATGTTAAGTGAAATAAGTCATGCTATTTAAGTCACACAAGCTTAAATAGCACATGGCTTCCTTTACATGAGAAACCTAAAGTATAAAGAGCAAAATAAAAGATAGATAGTAACAATGTCAAATTATCACAGTTCTGGGCAATTTGAATACAATGTTCAGTTTTTCACTATCCATAGAGGAGAAAAAAAGATAACAGCTTGGATTGCTCAGGCACAATAAACAGAACAAAGCATGATGGGTCAGACTAAACGCTGTCACACTACAGGACTAAATAATTAATAGACCAGTCCTTGTCTCAACTACAGTCAATTGTGGTCTAGACCTCTACAGTGAAAACTGTATCACTCTGAGAAAGGAGACTGAAGAAGACATCAGAAAATTGAAAGATATCTCATGTTCCTGGATAAGCAGAACCAGTATAGTTAAAATGGTTACACTTCCAAAACTGATACATAGATTTAATGCAATTTCAACCAAAATACCAACAGCATTCATCACAGAACCACAGAAGACATCCAAAAAGTTCATATGGAACCAGAAAAGACCCAGAATAGCAAAAGCAATCCTGAGCAATAATAGTAAAGCAGGAGGCATCACAATCCCAGATTTACAGTTCTCTTACAAAGCTACAGTGATAAAAACAGCATGGTACTAGCACAGAAACAGAACTGTAGATCAATGGAACAGAACAGAGAAAGCAGAAACAATGCCAGACACATTCAACTATTTGATCTTTGACAAAGAATCCAAAAATATACACTGGAGGAAAAGACAGCCTCTTTAATAAATGATGATGGGAAAACTGGATATTGTATCCACATGCACAAGACTGAGTCTAGACCCATATCTCACTATGTACTAAACTACAATCAAAATGGACCAAAGACCTAAATGTTAAAACAGAAATATTTATCTGTAAGATAAAGTAGGTAAAACTCTTGAAGATATAAGTGTAGGCAAGGACTTTCTGAACAGAACCCCAATGGCACAAGAAATAGTACCCAGAATCAGCAAGTAGGATCATATCAAATTTCAAAATTTCTGCACATCAAAGGAAACAACCAACAGAATGAAGAGACAACCTAAAGAATATGAAAAAAAAAATTGCCAACTATTCCTCAGACATAAAGAACTCAAAAAAATTAGACCCCCCCCAAAATAAAAGACCCAATCAAAAAATGGGAAACTGAAATGAATAGACACTTCTCTAGAAGAAATACAGATGGCAAATAAATATATGAAAAAATGTTCAACATCACTGACCATTTGAAAAATGCAAATTAAAACAACACTGAGATATCATCTTATTCCAGAAAAAACAGCTATCATCAAGAAATCAAATAATAAGTGCTGGTGAGGCTATGGAGAAAAAGGAACCCTTCTACACTGTAGTGGGAATGTAATCTAGTGTAACCACTGTGGAGAGCAGTATGGTAATTCCTCAAAAAACTAAGACTAAAAGTTCCATTAGATTCAGCTCTTCCACTTCTAGGAATTTTCCCAAAACAGTCATCATCTTACAGTGATATATGCATATCCATGTTTATAGCAGCCTGATTTATAATAGCTAAACCTTGGAAACAGCCTCTATGCTCATCAACAGACAAGTGGATAAAGAAAATATGGCATTTATACACAATGGAGTACTACTCTGACATAAAGAAGGATTAACTTAAGGCATTTTTAGGTAAACAGATACACCTCAAGACCACAATGTTAAGTGAAATAAATCAGACATACAAGTTTAAATATCACATGGTTTACCTTATGAGAAATCCAAAATATAAAGAGCAAAATAAAGGATAGATAATAGGAAATAGGGAGACCATTTTCAAATATGAAGGGGAAAAGATAGAGGGTGGGGGAAAGAAGGAAAGAAAAAGGGATTTAAAAAGAAAGAAAAAATGGAAATAGAACTTTTCAAATGAGAAGGGGAACAAGAGAGGAAGCAGAGAAGGATGGGAGGAGAAGGGGACAAAAGAGAATTAAGATGTACAAATGCCCATGATAAATGTAATCATTGTATACTAATAAAAAAATTTTGAAACAGCAGAATTACAGCACTACACAGAAGCATATTGCCTTCGAGTCTGCAGCATGTGATGGAAAAATAAAGGAAACTCAGAAAGTGTAAAAAAAAAATTGTGATCTACAAAGATGCAAAACATTCACTTGGGGCTGGGTGTGTAATCCCAGCACTTGGGAGGCTGAGGCAGGAGGATCACTGTGAGTTTGAGACCAGCCTGGGCTACAAAGTGAGCTCAAGGCCAGCCTGAACTGCATAGCGAGACCCTGTCTCAAAAACACAAAAAAGATGAAAAAAAAAAAATCACTTGGATTCAAGTTGTCAAAAAGACAAGCCAACTTTGACCTCTGCACCCAAAGTAAGAAATCCTGGTGAGGGAATGGTGGCAAGGTCCAGCCAAAACTAGGGACCACTGCTACAAAAGGCTGAGCCATAACCCAATACTGGGGCTGCCTCACAAATCACAGTGCCTTTGCACTTCTAGTTCATGCCCAGACCTTAGCAAGTTCTTAAGTTTATGTTGGTTGAGGGTGTTCTAAACAGTATAATTTAAAAGAAATTTTGAAAAAAAACAAACCAGGTGCAGTGGGATGTGCCTGTGGTCTCGGCTACTCAGCAGGCTGAGGCAGCAGAATCAGTTGAGCCCAGGAATTTGAGATCAGGCTGGAATTTGAGATCAGGCTGGGCAACATGGCACCATCCCACTCCCTCCCCAAACAAACACACAAACAAACACACAAAAATATCCTTCCTATTCTCAGCCACTAAAAGAAAAATGTGAGTTTATACTTTACAAGCGCAATCATTTTTGAAGGACTGGGGATAGCTCGGCAGCACAAGTGCCTGCCTGACAAGCACAAGGTCCTGAGTTCAATTCCTGATACAAAAAAAAAAGAAAAGAAACTGGACAATCATTTTCGAGGAGGATGTTTTAGGAAAAGAAAGCAAGTGGGAAATGCCATTTTGCTCAAACTATTTATAGTGACTTAAAACTAATGCCATTTATTTTCTTTAATATTCATCACTCGGTGGGCTTCATTTTCTTCCCAAGAGAGAATGAGAAAAAGGGTAACTTTAAAGTGATGGAGAGTAAAATACAAACCCTCTTGCTGGCTAGTGAGCTGACAATAACAAATTCATAATCCCACATAATGAAGATCAGCCCTCTGTTGTGAAGTCTCACCACCTACCTCCTTCAGAGAGCACAGTTTTTGCTATGCTTAAATGAGATGAAACGCTAATTTTTATGATGAAAAACAAGGAATATTTTCTCCTTGGAAGGTAACAAACTTTGCTGGTTTAGTTAATAAATCTGTATGATACCACTATGAAAAGTGAAGCAGGCAGGCATTTTCAGCTTTTCTAGGAAAATGAAGGCAAAAAGATTAAGAAACATGGCCCTGAACAATAACTGAACATAGGGAGAAGTCCTGTATTTTCTAGGCCTGGCACTTTGTACTAAAGTGAGCCTGAGGAAGACATAGGAAGTCTGTAACTGCACACCAATGGCTCTGAACACGCGCCCCCCCCCCCCCGCCACACACACATGCGTTTTCATCTACAACCTGAATGAAGACAGGAAGGGGGGGTCTGGAAAATCTGCTAATGATAAAATGGAGAGGTCATTAAAACTTTAAAAGGATTTGAAAAGTTGAAAAAAATCAAGCAAACCAGCAAGATAAAACCAACACATAAAGTTTGGTACTTTATTTCAAAGAATCTCTTGTACAAATAGAGGAGAAAGTTTTAATGAAGTTCATATGAAAAAGACTTGGGGCAGTACTGAAAACTGTTGGCCCACAAATGTGTTTTGTTTGGCCTTTGTAGTATTTGTGAAAAACAAAGTCAACATTTAAAATTTGGGAGAGGAACATAATAAATCAGAATTTCTAGTTTATCTTGAAAAACTGATAGATCGGACCAGGTCAGAGTAGAACAGTGCGGCTGTCCTCTTTAGGTGTGGTACTCGCTCCCCCAGTGAATGTATATGGGCTATATACTAGCCGCTCAGGCCACTTAGGTTACTTCCTTACTTCTAGGTGCATCTCTCTGTAATTCTCTACCTGGGGGTCTCAGGTGATTGCAAACTCAAAATAAGCCAAGGATGTGACAGGGCTGCTGAAAATCTCACCAACCTCCACACAACCGAACAACACATCAGTGGCTCTGAACTTTCGAGGAGTCAAACACAACTCAGAATTCAATGAGTCTTCTCTTCAGAAATATGTTTGTGCATATAAAAATTTATAATTAATGCCAGGAAACTGGTAGAGCCCCTGAAGGACCCCAGCTGAGAATAAGGTGTCCCTCTGTATGTTCATATAGTATGTCTGCCCCTGGGAATTATGCTTTATGAGGATATCTAGAGCCGGGGATTTAGCTCAAGGGCACAGCACCTGCCTGGTAAAGGTGAGGTCCTGAGTTCAATTCCCAGTCACCCCCCAACACACACACACAAAGAGGATATCTAGAGCAAAGCAACCAGAACTATAAAGGGTCTAGAAATTATAAAGTTCAGGAAACTTAAAATAGCTAGGTTAGAAAAGGAATGCTTAAAAAGGAACATAATAACTATTTTAAATTTCAGAAGTAGTAATAAGGAAAGCAGATTAGTCTCACACTGGTCCAAATGGCAGAACTAAGATCAACGAGGAGCTACAATAAAGTCTATTTTACCATCTCAGTTGAATCCAAGAAAGAAGTTTCTTATAATGAAAGCTGTGCAAAACTGGAATAGTCTGGCCTATCAACCAATGAAGTTGTGAGTGCCCTATCACTGTAAGTATCCAAACTTCTACAGGATAATGAAATGTCAGAGAAGATATATAAAGAGTTCCCAAACTATGCGGAAGCTTACACTACAATTATCTAAGCCTTCTTCCAAATCAAAGTTTGAGTGAGCAGAATTGTAAAGGGCAATAATAATTCTGTTCTCCTCCCAAACTTAAGTCATGCTTTATTCAAAGAAAGAGCCGCACTGCAGCCATGCTGCACTCAAGGGACAGAAACCCAGCGGCTAAGCCTCACTTGGTGATTCTCGGTGAGTCCCTGGGAATTGGTGAAGGTTGGCTACTCACACATTTTTACATGCCTTCTCTTTCTTCCCCTGCCCCATGCTTCTGTTCACCTCTCTTCCTACCTACCTTCAAGTTGTCTGTCTTAATTTTGGGGAAGCTGTATAAATTTCATCGCATATCAGGTCATGTGCTTGTTGAACTGACTCATTTTATCCAAAAAGTTTCAAACATATGGGCATTTAATTAAAGCTGCGGACTGATGATTTCAACAGATAAAAATGTGGAGGATTCAGTGCCATATTAACTTTGTAAGAGAATCAGTCTGGTTAAAAGAGGTCACAGACTAGACCAGTTCAAGTTGGCCCACAGAGGTGGTGGTCAATAACCAAAGGTACTCCAAAACATTTAGCACAGTGCTACCCAAGCAGCTGGTATTCTAGTTTTTTTGTTTTTTGTTTTTTGTTTTTTTTGGAGACAGGGTCTTGCTATGTAGTTCAGGCTAGCCTTGAACTCACTTTTTAGCTTAGGCTGGCCTTGAACTCACAATGATCCTCCTGCTCAGCCTCCTGAGTGCTAGGATTACAGGTGTGCAATACCATGCACAGCTTCTAGAAATTTCAAGAAACTAAAGAGGAGGCTGGGGATTTAGCTCAGCAGCACAGTGCCTGCCTGGCAAGCGCAAGGTCATGAGTTCAATTCCCGGTACTGGAAAAAACAAAAAAAAAAAAAAAAAAGAAAGAAAGAAACTAAAGAAATGGCCTCATTGTGTCTTCAATTTCTTACTCACTCTTGCCCAGAAATAATTTTTTAAAAGAACTTAAAAAAAAACTTTTCTGCTAAGTATATAATATGAAGTAAACACATTCCCCTTAATTACAGATTAAAAAAGCACATCTGTGCTAACTGAACACAATTAGGATTAAACTTATGAAAGGAAAACTTCCTTTTATTCCATCTTGCTGCTCCTGAGTGTTTCTCAAAAGCTGAGGAAACAAGTTCTGAAAGCAAACTGTGTCTGTGTTCCAGGGAAGAGGGGAACACGGGGCCTCGTGACCTATAAAAATCAGTAGTTTGGAACATCCATAATTCTCCCGAGTCTGTGCCAGTCAAACAGAGACTCCCTTCAGCAAACCACCAGCCAGCCAAGGCTGAAGAGTAAAGCTTTCTTCCCTAGGAGCTGACAAGGACAGGACCCAAAAGCTCCCTGAAAAAAAAAAAATCTCAACCTAAGCTTACATTACAAACTGCTGGAAAAGTCAGATGGAGGGGATGACAGGAAAAGCGATTATTTCTTCTGGGCTTCCTCTCTGTCTGGATTTTAAGGAGACGAATACAAAATTCCATCACAGATTGAAATGCTATCTGAACATTCTTGAAAACGTGGTCTTTCTCTCTGAAATATGACCCACTTTGCTGCAGCAACCTGTAACCAACTACCACGTGAAGGTGGGGAGTGGGACATCCCTGCAGCCTCCTATTTCTGTGCCTGCCTCTTCGATACTGCCACTTCATGATCCAGGAGCTAAATGTACATAACTAAAAAATAGATGTCTACAGAGCATGACCCAACAAAAAGCCCCAATGAGCCACTTTATTCTCACATTCTTGGAATTTTAAACACCCAAAACTCTCTTAAGTGCAATAGTTCAATGTTTTTGGTGAGCCATTCTAAATGCAGGCTGACTCAAACTAAGCAGTGACGTTACTCCAAATAGTAGTAAGGCCAAACTAGTCATGCACAAGTCAAGGGTCGGGGTGCGGCTCAGAGGTAAAGTGCTTCCTTAGCGTGGGTAAGGGCCAGGCTCTAGCCCCAGCACTAGGGAAATCAAAAAATACAAGATTCCCTATGTAAGAATCAGGCTTTAAAATCATTTTAAAGGAATACTCAAGTACTGATTAAACGGTTTTTATGATCAAGGGCTTTTGTTTGTTTGTAATTAATAATTTTATATACACCAAATAATACAGTTTGAATAATATGTTACTGCATGTGCATTACATGTATTGAAATGCAAAAAAAGGAAAGACAGAGCTTTTATCTTCGATGAGCTTAAAAACTACCATAGTTAAGGGGACAAGATGTGTTCTCCAGTTGGTCAAGGGAGACCGTACCAGCCAAAGGCAAAGCACAGTAGAAGGATGTGAGAGCCCACAAGCAGACAGAACACACATCTCAATGAGTGACACTGGGATCAATTTTGTTCTCTGCAGAATGAAAGGAGTGGGCCAGACAAATTCTAATTCCTTTAAGCACTAAAACTGATTTCTTCGGTGTTATCCAAATGAAGTAACCAGAAAAAATCATAAAAGTAGTATTAGAGCTGGCCCTTAAATGGGTAAGATTTTGAAATGTGGCTACTGAAAGTGAAAGGAGAAAAAAACTTTCAGGCACAAAGAAGTACCTAAGCATAGACCCAGAAAGCACATAGCATGTTTCTAGAACATGGGTAAAACACAAGAGAAGACAAAATCAGAAATACAGACCAAAGCCTTGAATGGTGAACAAAAGATCCTGGATTTCATGTGGGAAGTCAAAAGGCCTTGAAGGTTTCTGAAGAGGGAGATGACGTGATCAGACATATATTAGAAAGGTTGATCAGCCAGGAGTGTTGCTGAGATACCCTGTTCCTTTTTATTACCTCCAAGGGCCCCATTTACCTGGGGCATGGCAGCTAGAGAAACAGTGCTCCATGGGAGACACCCTGGTAGACAAAACCAAAGCAGTAAGGACTAAGGGCTACGCAATGGGATTCCAATAATGAGGTTCCTTTTAAGAACCCAATATGTCTATAAATAAATAGGCTAACAGAAGAAGACTATTAAGAGGAAAAAAGAGTCATAAAAAGAGAGCTGGATAAAATTACAAATATAAAAGAGAGACACACAACACCTGTGAGTCACGAGAGAGGGAAACAGGTATATTAGAGATGAGAAAATTTCCACATAGATCACATCCTTCCCCTCGCCTCAAATCTAGTTAGCATAATAAACATTTTCAGAAATCACCTATCCTAAAAAACTCAAAGACAGCAAATAACAACTGAAGCGATCGCAGTGGTGCACTCGTGACCTAACTGAATTAACATTGGAAAGGGAGGACCAGACACAGTAAGAGGAAGGCGAGAAAGGCATGCTCAGCATTTCTGTTATGACAGCAATTTCTGAAATATGATGCCTAAACACAAAAACAGAATCCAAATAAAAAAGAAAACGGCTAATAGATAACATCTGGCCTCTCAATCATTGAAGAATATCTCCTCCCCACACACTTCTTTTTCCCTTCATTCACCTCTCAACAGCTTTCCCTGACTAGATCCAAAAAGACCCGTAAAACTGAAATGAGTCTACAGTTACCTGTTTGCTGGCAAGCTAGGTAAAAGGAATTGTAGCTACAGCAGGCAACTTTCTTTCGCAGCAACAAAATAGCAAAACTGCAACAGAGCTGATAGACAAAAGCAGTGACCTCATTTAACCACAGACACAAAATAAAGAAGGGCACAATAAACATCAAACACTCAGGTGGAGGACAAGGAAACTTCAGTTTGCTCACTGCAGCCTGCATGTCCCAGACCCAGCTGAGCTGTGCTGAAGTCCTCGTCCAAGGAACACTGAGTTGAAAGCTCACGGCCAGTCTGGGCAGCCTGGCCGGGCGGAGTGCTGGGAGGGGTGGGAAAGTCACATGTGGTTCCTGCTGTGCATGGGACACATCCATAAGAAAGTGCTCTGTGAGCAGACAGATCAACATTTTGGCCGCTTGGTGTTGGATCTTAATGAAATAAGAGAAATGTAATCAACACAGAGGAATAAGTTACTTACTTGCCTTCCATCCTGTCCCACATTTGTCTGACCTCTTACAACAGTTCGAATATTGTCATCCAGTCTCCTAGCAAAAAAGTTAAAGGATATAAATCAAATGATCTCCATTCTGGTGGGCCAAAAGAAAAAAGTTAGTGATTTATACATCAATTTTTTTGTTGTTCTTTCAAGACAGAGTCTTGGTATGTAGTTCAGACTGGCCTTGAACTTGAAATGATTCTGCTGCCTCTACCTCCTAAGTGCTGGGATGACAGGCCTGCACCACCACGCCCAGCTTATCTATCAATTTTTGCAGACTCCAGCTACTCATTCACAAAACCAAGCAAGTGTGATGATAGAAGAATGAGGCCTTGGACAGGCAGGTGTGGTGATGCACATTTCTGATCCCAGCACTATGGCAGGCTGAGGCAGGAAGGTTGTGAGTTAGAGCCCAGCCTGGGCAACTTAGTGATTTAGTGAGATCCTGTCTCAAAATGATCATGATGATAGATGGCAATTTTTATTGAACAGAGTTCTCCAAAAGGACTGATAAAACTTTAGTACTATTCACGGAGTAAATCAGGATTGACAGCAGGCATGGTGGCACATGTCTGTAATCCCAGCACTGAGGCAGGAGGGTCACTGTGAATTTGATGCTAGCCTGGACTACACAGTGAGTTCAAGGACAGCCTAGACTACATAGCAAGACCTTGTCTCAAAACAAAAACAAACAAACAAAAAACAGAAAAACAAACAAGGAATGACAAAGATGTAGAAGTTTTAAAGGAATAAGCTGAGAATTCAAATTACCACCACAAAATTCCAAATTCTTTTCTCTCAGGAGACCATGAAAGGGTTAAGAAGCCAGGGTAATATGAAATTAGTACTTACTGATTATGTGGCCTGATATGCAACATGTATGAAACAGATGTATGGCTTCTGGATCCTCTTTTCCCTGAGGCTCAACAGGGGCCATAGAATGGTACCTCAACAGGATTTCTATTGGTCAGTTTCATTCCTCATGAAAGGTATGGTAGTGAGAAGGTGATCACGGGATCATCAAGAAATTTCCACTTTCTTTGCAAAACCTTGGATAACATAGTGGTCTCCACTAGAATTGTTACAGCTGAAGTCCAACAAAACAGTAAGGAACTAGCCGGGCACAGTGGCACATGCCTGTAATCCCAGCACTCAGGAAGCTGAGGCAGGAGGATTGCCATGAATTCAAGGACAGCCTGTGCTACATAGTGAGTTAGAGACCAGCCTGAACTGCAAAGCTGAAATGTTGTCTCAGAAAACCAAAAATTAAAATAAAAATAAACTAAGAAAAGAAGGAAGGAAGGAAGGAAAGAAGGAAGGACGGAAAGAAAGAAGGAAGGAAGGAAGGAAACAGGAAACTTCTTTGCACCTTTGAGACAGGGTCTCACTATGTAGTTCAGGCAGCCATCCTCCTGCCTCAACCTCCTGAGTGCTGGGATTACAGGTGTGTGCAACACCATAGCTGGCCTTCTTTGCACTTCTAAGCCACCAATGAAAGAATACATTCATAGGGCAAAGGTCTTCACTGAAAGACCCAAAGGATATAGGGCAAAAATTCATCTCTTGGACTCAAAATGAATACTTTCATCAACAATTAAAAATAAACACAAAAACCCAAAACTATATCATGTGACGTAATTTAAGGAAGGTAAGGAAATCAACCTATTTAGATAATGAACTGACATTTGTTGATGAGTACTTTCCACATGTCAAAACCGTAAACTCAAGACATGCGTAAGCCAGAACAAGGGTATTGGGCAAGGATGCTAATGGTCACCTTGGACAATCCCATTTCGGGTTAATTCTGTTTAATCCTGGACCACAAGCCAGGTCAACTAGTAGACCCACACTATAAGCCAGGAGGTAACCAAGAGATACATGTGTAAGCCCAGCTCCACATCTGACCTTTGACAATACAAAAAAGGTAAATCTACTAGGGAAGGGAAATCACTAAAAAATATTATAGTGCTGTACATCTATAATCCCAGCACTCAGAGGCTGAGGCTGAAAGATCACCATAAGTTTGAGCCTAACATGGGGAAGATTGTCTTAAAATCTAAAAATTTTAAAAGGGGATGGAGCTATATAGCTCAGTGTGAAGATTGTGGGTTCAAGCCCCAGAAACAAAAAAAGAAAAAAAATTGTAGAAAAGCTCTTGTCTTTTATGATTAACTGTTTTGAATGAGCTGTTAGAGCTTCTTTCCTTTTTTATGAATAACGAAAACTGGCCACAGAATAAAGTTCCTTGCCACAGAGCTCGTATGGAAACTCAGATAAAAGAATTACTATTTTTTTTAATTTGAGGTTTCAGAGCTCTGTGTGATTCCAGTTATGACTTCAAAGTGATTAAATTAACAATATACTTCTCATTAACAATCATACAAGGCTGAGGATACAGCTCAGCGGCACAGTGCCTGCCTAGTAATCTCAAGGCCGTGAGCTCAAGTCCCAAAACCACAAAAAAAACCTCCCAGAACATACAGTGTGACTTACCTTATTTTCAGTCTAATTTTGTTCACGACTTCATCTATATTTGCCAGAGACTAAGATAAAGAAAAAAAAGTGCTCTGCTGTTATTTCACCTCCTAGATTTCCTCTCTCACAGGAAAATGATGAGCTATAAAGGTTATTTATGAAATCTCAGTCAGTTTAATCTCACAGTATTATATCATTGTACAACAGAAGTTGCAACCTATCGCCAAATCATGCCCAGCATCTATTTTTTATAAATAAAGTTTTATTGGAACACATTCATTTACATATTATCTATAACTGCTTTTTAGGCTAAAATAACAAAGTTGAAAAGTTTTGACAGATACAGCATGGCTCACAAAATATGTATGAGCTGTATGTTTGCAGAAAGTTGCTAACTCACAGTATACAGGATTATAACAAATTCATTAAAACAAAGAAAATGGATGAACTATTAGAACACATAACAATGACATAACACAATGTCACAAAAAAAAGGCCAGAACCAAAGGCATATACCATACAGTTGCATTTATGCAGTTCAAAAACAAGTGAAACTATTCTCTTATGTCAGAAGTCAACTTGGTGCTTACCTTTGGAGAAAGCAGTGACTGTGAGGTAGCAAGAAAGGCCTTCTAAAAATGTGTTATTTCTTGATCTGAGTGGTGGTTACAAGGCTGTATTCATTCAGTGAAAATTCATCAAGTTGTTCACTTTAGATCTGTATACTCCTCTATGTTATACTTCAACAAATAAATTTACTTTTTAAGTATAGACATCCACTGGAAAAAAGTGTGGACCGATACATACTAGTAGGGGTAATATACTAGTAGCTGAAATCTGCGCTCGTAGTTCTAAATCAATGAAAAGGGTTTTGAAATTTTCCTCCTTTTGTCTATGAGTATTTTCAAATGCTCATATTAACTATGTGCTACTACGATTACAATAACTTTTTTAAAAAGATAATGAGAAAACAAATGGGCCACTAGAGATGAGAAAGTGTGGGGAAATGGTGCCTCCTAGTGGATGAGAGAAGGAACAACTTTATAGTACCATTTAACTCAAAATTTTCCAAAATAGTTTTGTAAATCCTTTTTTTCTCAGAAGGAATTGGAAGTGGTACAGGAAGTGTGCTTATAAATTGTTACCCACTGCCTCTGGGGGCAGGGGGAGGCTGAGAGTCTTCCAGGTGCAGTTCTGGTAAGAGAAACAGATCTCTAATGTTTCAAATGTCATACTTGTTACTATTCTGATGGACCCAATAGTTACTCAGAATATTCAGAAAACCAGAAGTAGTCTGGGGTAATGATGAATCTCAAAAGAGAAGCTGCTTTAACTGAGGAATCCAGTTCAACTGGATTCAATTCAATTCTCTCAAGCTTGTCACTTCGAAACTGGACTGGGTATAATTTAAGTCACTACCACCAGTGTTAATAGCAGACCCAGTTGTCAAGGATCCGAGGTCTGGCCAACCTGTACCAATTCTAATTTGCTGTCGGGAAAGCTGTTCAACCTTTCTTTTTCTATTTTGTCATATGCAAAAGAGGCATAACAGTTCCTGGCCTGCCTGTCTCTGCTGGAGCCCATTTTAAAAGAAACCTTTCTTTGGTTTTTAAAAGAAACCTTTCTTTGGTATTTAAAAAATGTTAGTATTTGGGAAGTCTGGGTAAGTACTATTCTCATATCTTTTCTGAAAATAAGAACTCCTATCAAAATTGTATAATTTATACACATATATACAATTATTGTAATAAATGACTTTAATTACAAATATAAAGTATTTGCAAGCTGGGCATGGTGGCATATGCCTGTAATCCCAGCACTCTGGGAGGCTGAGGAAAGAGGATCACAAGTTCAAGTCCTGCCTGGGCAACTTTGTAAGACCCTGTCTTAAAATTTAAAAATTATTAAATAGGGAGATGGGAATTTAGCTCTGTACAAAGGGTCTTGGTTCAATCCTTGGTACTGGGGGAGGGGGAGTAAACTATTCAAAATTGTTAAAACATGTACAGCAGCAAAGATTAAGATAGTAAAAGATGATAACCTAGATACAGTGACACATGCTTATAATTCCAGCATTTGAAAGGCTGAGGCAGGAGGATTTTGAGGTCAGCCTACACTATAAAGTGAGACCCTAGCTTTAAAAAAAAAAAAAAAAAAGAGTATACAGAAGTGATGGTGAACTTTTTTGAGCTTTCAATGATACAAACAGCCTGCTGTGGCACGCATGTCATAGGTTTGCCACCACTGGTAAATAGTAAAATCCACGGGCCCCTCTCACGGGGGGCTAAACCTGAACTGCCTGAACCCACCTACACTTGTTCTCTTTCCCAGAGGTAATGACTCTGAGCCAGTTCCTCTTCTACTTTCTCACAGATAGTCGATGTGTTAAAAGGATACCCATAAGTGTACTATACCATGTTTTTTTCACTTAATATTACTTGGAGGTCATTCCACATCAGTAAATATTGCTACTGGTACACTCCTTAAATTTAATAATCCTTAGACATGAAGCGGCTAAGCTCTACCAATTTTTCTAAGAGGAATAATCCAGAATATTTATGCAGTCAACAACATTTAGGATAGAAAAGACACGGAGATATTCTAAGGTCTTATTAGTGGAAAAGGTAAATAAACTAGGCTATATTCATTTAGTGGGCTTTTTCACCACTCCTAGAGACCTTGGTCAGGGAGGTTATGAAACATTAGAGAAGATTGCTTTTGATCCCATGCTAACATAGGAGAAACACTTTTTAAATATGAGGTACTCCATGAATATAGTTATTAAAAGAACAGAAAGAAATACCCTAAAAATTAATAATCACCCTGTTACGTGGACTCATAGGCAAATGCTTTTCCTCTATTTTCCAGATTTTCTACTGAGGAAGCAAAAGGGAAAGCGTGCAAACATATAACAAGGGTTCATTATGAAACTGTTCCGGATACTTCACAGAAAGTATTCCCTTAATCCTCTAAGCTATACTAGGCAAACTATTATCTTCCTCAATGCTAGGATTTGAGAAATAGCCTTAAAAGGCTGGACACTTTGTCTGAGGTCATGGAGATGACCTGCCGCATAGCTGGACTCAGTGAAGTCTGTCTGACTCCAAGATCTCTGCTCTTCCTCTCATGCAGCGGTTCGTTTATTTGTTGTTATTTTGGAGTTTTCTGTTGTTGTTGTTTTTAAAGACAAGTTCTTACTATGTAGCCCAGGCTAGCCTCAAACTCATGATCCTCCTGCCTCAGTCTCTCAGGTGCTGGGATTACCGGTGTACGCCCCACATCTGGCATGCAATGTTTCTTGACCTACTTTTTCTCCACCCCAAAACACCAGACAGATAAAACCCACTCCTGCCTCCCTTTGCAGGAATCCTCTCTGCACTGGAGTTGGAAAAAATCCCCACTGGAATCCAGATGGGTTATTTAGATGGATGTGGTACAGCCTCTGAGAATCACTCCTCTGGTTTAGTTGTAATGGTTGTATAATTTTTTCTGTATAGCTTTTCAAATGCTTTGATTATTGAAAGATACTTCTTGATTTTAATGGTAAATCATGCTGATTGTAGAAAATATAGAACATAGGTAAAATCATCCTATGCTCCCAGGAGGGTATAACCACTACAGGTATTTGTGTATGATGCCTACTCTATTTCTTCTATGAAAATGTATAGTGCTTTAAAAGTAAATTGGGATAATTTGGCTTTTTTTTTTCTTTTAAACACTTCCCTTTTTAAAGTTTTTAATTAAACTAGCTCTCTATTTTTGATCGAGGCTTCTGATGTTGTCCAGGATAGTCTTGAATTCTTGGACTTTCATCATCCTCCTGCCTCAATCACCCAAGTAACTAGATTATACTGAAATTATAATATTTTTCACAAATTTCACCTAGTTTCCCCTAATCAAACATGACAAATGATTACCTTCAGCTCACTCCAGCAGACTAAAAAGGGTTTCCAGAGCATTGCTACCAAACCAGGTTACCCTTCAGAAGCAGGCAGCACAGGGCGCTCTATCAACTATAGAAACCTAGGCTTCCTCCCCCATCTGACCCAGATGAAACAGTGACCTGAACCTCCAGGGACCTGTCCCGGCCCACAGTTCATCCTCTAGGCAACAGACACACAAGCACACACCACTCAACAGAAATACAATCACACCCTCTCCCTAGAGTGACACTAAATCTATTCGTGATGTATTAACATTTTAAACAATATAAACACATAATTAACCAGTATTTATTGTGAGGTACATGAATGGCTTTTGCCCAAAATTTAGCAATAGTTTAAAAAAATCATAAGGTCACTACTTTCTACTGCTTTTTTACTAAAGCCCATGGGAATCTAGATTGACAGATAACTGGTAAGTGTAACTCTGGGACCTGGGAAATAAAGGTAACCCTGTGTGATACACTTCCTAAGTGACACTAAGAAATTTCACTATATATTATCATGTACATGGAGGCATCTAACACATAATTAGAAAAGACATGACTGGAGCTGTAGAACAGTAAATGCCTTGTACTACCTTCTGTAGTTTAAAAAATAAATACATACTATCATTTTAGGAAGAGGTGAGAACCTAGGGGTTTCCTATGTAAATTTCAAATCTAACACTTTGTTTTGCTGAGTCAGCATTCTCGATAGACTGGGATAAGTGAAACACTTAACATAGCTAAAACTGCTATCTTTATGCAAGTTGTTACCAAATGTGTATCTCTGGCTAAACCTAAAATTCTCTTTTCATAGAAAATGTTGAGCTATAACTTCTATCTGTGAAATCTCCACAAAGACAATTACACAGTTTATCATTTTTAAATTTTTATTTAAAAAAAGTAGTATGTCCATGCTAAAATGTTGAGGGGGGGTGCAGTTGAATAGGAGGAATAACTTCCAATGTTCTATAGAACAATAAGATTATTGTTAATAACAATTAATTACATATTTTAAAACAGTTTTAGAGAGGACTTTGTATTCCCAAAATAAAGCAATGATAAATGTCTGAGGTGATACACATGCCAATCGCTCTGATCTGATCATTACATGTACTACAATGTCACACTGCCTCCCATGAATATGTACAATTACTGTGTCAATTAAAAATAAAAATGTATTTAAAAAACAGCCAAGTGCACCAATGAAAAAGAGATAATCTTGTTATTAACTCAAAAAAAGAAAGTTTGAATGCTATATGTCCAGACGTTTAAGACCCAGATTGTAAGCTCCACACTCAAAGACCCATCTATAGATTTCTACCTGCATGGTACAAATGTGTTCGAAACTGAGCTCATGTCTACACTCTCCTCTGACCCTACTAAATGCTGAGACTTGCTCTTCCTCCCTACTCTCAGCACTGGGGGAGATGCCAACACCTACCCAATGTGTCAGGCTAGAATTCAAAGTTCAGAATCCTTTATTTAGCCTATAATGCTTCCTGTCTCCGCAGGAAAGCCTCTTCATATTCTTCCGGCGGCCTGTTCCTCTTCGTGGAAGTGCTACCACATTTCAATTGAGTGCCTTTATCTCTCTGTGCCTCTTTACTCCCACCAGAAAATAAGAATGATAGCAAAGTGGAGATTTCGTCGTTGTTAAGTGCTTAGCATGGTGCTTGGTGCACAGTAAACATCCAATAAATGTTTACCATTTTTATAGCTGTAGTAGAACTCAGAACTCTTTATGAGCAAGTAACAATAATGATACAAACAAGTCACTGTAACTTCATAATTTACTTATATCAGTAAATTGTGCAATTAATTATTAAGAGAGACTATAAGGTCTATGTTGGTAAGGACCTCATACCTCTATTCATAATGTTTTCTTTTTCTTTTTCTTTTTTTGTGCTAGGGATTGAACCCAGGGCTGCTGAGCATGCTAAGCTGCTGTGGAACTGTACTCCCCCTGCTCAATCTCTCTTTTTTTTTTTTTTTTTTTTTTTTTTGCCTTTTTGAGACAGGGCCTCACTATACAGTTCAGGCTGCCCTTGAGCTCACTTTATAGCCCAGGCTGGCCTTGAACTCGCAGTGATCCTCCTGCCTCAGCCTCCCGAGTGCTCCCCTGCTCAATTTCTTATACAGGTAGGCAGAGTGGGTATTTTTGTTGTTGCGGAATTAATGAATTTTAGATTTTGCAGGCTCTTCAAGTGCATCCCTTCAGGAACAAAACTGACTTCTGCATCCTCAGTTCTCAGATCGAGTTCTCTGTTCCACTGCCTTCACTCAGCTTCTTATCTCTTTGCAGTGACTCAGTGCTTTTCCCTCCTAACTGATCATCCTGCCTCAAGTCCTGCCTCCTGTGACCCCTGTGACTCCTTTTCCCTCCTCTTTCCTGAAGATTTACCTAGCCACTCTCTCTGCCTAGAATAGTGTTCCACCCAACTGCTACAAGCCTGGCTCCTATGTATCTATCAGGCCTCAGCATAAAGGGAACTGCTTCAGTGACAGCTTCCCTTTTAGTCCTTTTAATCTTCCTTTATTGGAAGGACCCCGACCCGTGCCATCAGACCCTATCATTGCATCTGCATTTCATCACATCATTAACCACACTTGATAATCTCTTGTCTATTCATTTGTTAATTTGTTTTGTCTTCTTTCCCACTCTAGACCCCATGAGACCAGGAATTAAACTGCTGTGTTGGCCATTTTTTACTCAGTTTTTAAAAGGAGGACTCACAATTAATAGACACTTTATAAATGATTGCTGAGTTTGACTGAACTGAATGAACAAATAAATCCTTTAAGACATGACAGAGGGTTTTCCTGAGGTTTTGATTTTCCTAGTAAGAACCATTCTTTTTCTCCTCATTGTACTGTCTGCATACCTCCCTTACAGCATTCAACTGTGTCTCCTCATACGTGATCATGCACACCTCAAGAGCAAGGTTTGAGTCCCTGGAACCTGGGACAGTGACTGACCACACATAACTGGCATCCACTGAATGTCTGCTGAATGAATGAAAAATCAAGTGGAACTCTAGCTCTCCTTTTGCCAACTCTGCTACTTCTAATTCTGGTCTTACTGTAAGAAAAACATCTATCCAGGCAAATCACCCCACAAGACAGTAACAGGTTGGATGCAGTGGCACACACCTGTAATCCCAGCATTCTGGGAGACAGAGGCAGATGGTTCTCAAGTTTAAACCCAGCCTGGGCAACACAGCAAGATCTTGTCTCAAAATACAAAATAAAAATGGCTGGGGATGTAGTTTAGCACTCCATCTAAAAATTTACATTTTTAAATAGGAGCGAAAGTTGCTTATGACTCGAGGCTTATCCTGACTGACTCACAAACAGTTTTTCCTTATTACAAAAATCCTTCCTACTTTCCAATTTACAACACAGTTTGATGGAAGGAGTACTATTAAAACCTAAGGATATAATTTCTAGTAATATGATCACTAAACAAAGAATTCTACTCTAACACAATTATATAGCTGACCTAATTGATTACACTAGAATTTTTTGGATTTGGGGGTGTTTTGTCTTTTTTTTTTTTTTTGGTGAGACAGGGTCTTCCTGAACTCACCACGTGGCCCAGGCTGGCCTTTAACTCATGGTGATCCTCCTGTCTCAGTCTCCCGAGGACTGGGATTATGGGTGTGCACCACCATGCCCAACTTACAGTAGAGTTTGATTTCAAACTAACACTCACTTTTCATCAAGAGTTGTTAGGTTATACAGTATAACATACCAATCATAACACTCAGGATGAGCCAGAAGCCACTGAAATGAAAGAAACCTAGAACTCTATACTTACTTGTTCTGTTGGGAACAGAGTATTGATATATTCAACAGCATTGAAATCTGCTCGATCTAGAGGATCCTGGCTTGGAAATACCTATATAAAAACAAGTGGTTATATAGGAAAACATCAATTTGGACACCAAAATGCATATATAATTTTTGTCAGAAAGAAAATACATTTTTAAAAATAAGGGATTAGCAATAACTATGATCTTTCTACCGTATGTATTTTAATTTCTTCCCTATTAGACGTTAAGTTTCCTGAAGAGAAAAATTCTTTATTCATTTTGTATGCTTCACACATAACAGATACTTCAATAAAACAACTATTTAATAAACACCCAATAAAATATCTGTTAAAGTAAATCTTTAATTTTCACCATCTGTAGTTTTAACATCTTGGCAAAATGGACAGAACATGTAAATGTAAAAATGCAAATTTCATGTCAATGAAATCTCAAGGACAAGGAAAAGTCAGCAGGCTTTGTATACTCTTAGATTAAACCAGCTGGTGACATGGTTTATTAAGGAAGCCTTGATAAATTGTGCTAAGTCTCCATGATGTCTCAGCAGAATTCATTATGCATTGAAGCAATACATTTTTCTTGGCTGGGGTATTAAATGCATGGGCTCACACGTACTAAGCAAGCCATTGAACTATACACCCCTACTCTTCAATGAATCATATTTTATGCTGCAGACAATGTCAAGAAATGAAGAGCCCGCATTCAGGTTTACAAACGAAACCACCTTTGGAGAAATATGTCTAGATCCCTTTAAAAGTCACAATTTGAAGAACATGTAATAAGGTGGCTCATTAAAGCAATCAAGCCAGATGTGGTGATGCATGCCTCTAATTCTAGCACTGAGGGAAGCTGAGGAAGGAGTACTGTATTACATGTTCAAGCCCCACTACGGCAAGTCAGGGAGATAACTGTTTCCAAAAAGTTGGGCAGGGTGTGTAGCTCAGTGGCAGAGTGGCCCTGGGTTCAATTCCCAGCACCACCACCACAAAAAAAAAAAAAAGCAGTGAAGTCAGGCATGGGGACACATGCCTATAATTACAGCACCCAGGAGGTCAAGACAGTATTGCAAGTCCAACTCTAGCATGGGGAACTTAGCAAGACTCTGTCTCAAAAAATAAAAAATAGAAAATGACTGCAGATGCAGCTCAGCGTGAAGGCCCTAGGCCCTGGGTTCAATCCCCAGAACCAACCAATGCAGTCAAGTGACTTCCTGGATACTGAAGTTTTACCAGCTCAAGATAGTTATGATTCTGGGAAGCAACTTCTTCAAAGATGAAGGCTTCCAAAGAAATATAGCACATCAAAGGATCAAAATGTCTCCTAAGAGAGGTCAAACACAATTGTTAGAAGAGTTTAAGACATCTACAATGTGAAAAAGAGACAGAGGTAATGACGGTATTTTTTTCTTAAATGTTTAGCATTTCTGTAATATATATTTATGCAGAGATATGTCATATACCAGTGATGGCTAACCTTTTAAAGACAAGTACCCAAACTACAACCCAAAATCCACTTATTTATCACAAAGTATGAACGCTGCTATTAAACCTGAATACTGAGGTTTTAGTTTAGAAAAAAAAACTCATACATTAATATCTTTTGTGTAGCTCTGGTTTTTTTTGTTGTTGTTGGTACTGGAAATCGAACTCAGGACCTTGCACTTGCCAGGCAGGTGCTTGTGCCGCTGAGCTATATCCCCAGCCCTATCTTTTGTGTTAAAAAGAAAAACAACACATGTGCCATAGGTTCGCCACCACTGTCATATACAGATGTAACTTCAAATCATTTCACTCATATGCCCTTCCCAGAGGAACTGCTGGAAAATCTGCCTGCCATAAGAATTAGTGTCATCCTGAGTACGATCTAAGAGATGTGAATTAACCACTTCCTCAAGGTTTGCTCAGTTTCTGCATTCCTCTTACCATTCCTGAGTGTTATCCTAGGTTTTAATGTTTCTATATACTAACAAAGCTCTTAACTTAAACTAACTACTCCATCTGTGATAACCACAAAAAGTGATTCACTGAAATGCTAGATGAGAAAACTAACCCTAGATTTATCAAAGCAGTGCTTACACAATATATTTCATAGGCAATTTAAAGAATTTCAAACGTAACACGTCTATAGCAGCTTTCACTTTATGCAATGACTTCAGAGCTTAATCTCTGGGTAAAATGTGATTCCATTATATCAACCCTTTCTAATTCCTCAAATATCACTACTCTTGACAAGTATTGTTTGCAGGACTGTCAGCGTAGCTCAGTGTAACTAGTATGTGCAATGCCTTTGGCTTGATCCCCAGCACTGTAAAACAAAATATCCACATAAGTATTATTAGTAGATTTTTACTCAATCTTAGACTACTAAAGTATGAAGAACGTCTAAATTCATCTTGAGTCACATCAGATGTTTACTTACTAGATAAGCCTACTCTACGTCTCAAGCATATTCTTTAAAAATAGCAAAGTCTAAGATCTTCTGAATTCCTGTCAGTCAAACCATAACTGACTGCGTTCTGTTTCTCCCCTTAGAACCCACTAGGTCCAAGGATAACTGCAATGTATGTCTTTTTCTGGCGAGGAGGTGGGTCGTGGAGCAGTATGGTCTGAACACAAGGTTTCTGCCCTAGGCCCTGGCATCCTCAGGATGTAGCAAATGTGGTTTGTACAAGTTATCCTAGTGCTCCTAGAAAAATACCAACCCAAAAGTCTACAAATGGAACGATAAAAATACACTACTTAGTATGGTGGCAAAGCCATGGTATTACCGGTCAATCGATGTTACTTATTAGTGGAAGCAATGTTTTACTCAGAAAAATTTTCCAGTGGTCATTACGTGAGGTATAACTGTCCTTTTCCTAAATCATAACACCGCGACAATTCCTTTAGGGGGGATTTTCTGCCTTTACCCAGAGCAAAGCCCTGTACAAAGACACAACACGACTTCTAATATCATGACCCTTCAATTTGTAATAAACTTGAAAAGAAAAGTTCATTCCCTGAAGACATCCTGCAGGTAGGAGACGACTCCGGGGAATATTCTCCAATGTAACCCAAACAGCAGGAATTCTCAACCTTTTAAGCATGGTAAAAGGGGCATTTTTCAATATGTTCCTCTGCTCTGCCACTCGCTTCAGAAAGGTCTCCCTCCACCCCTCACTCCAGCAGGAGACGCGGGAGCAGCGGCACCAGCCTGATCAATGAATGAAGCCCCGCCCGTCTAGAACTTGACGCTGCCACTCAAGGGGCCCCTGCTTGTAGGTTCATCCTCCAAGTGCAGAGCTCCTTTGCGCAAACCCCCCAGGACGCCCCAGCCTCCAAAGAAAACGGGGGCCTAGAAAGAACGCTTTCTCGCCCCTGGCTCAGTAAGCCATTCCCCCACCCCGCTTCTCCTCAGCCCTTCACTTTCCCTCTGCGCTAAGCCCCAACCTTCTGGTCCTAACACCGCCTCCTCCCTGGGCCTTCGCAGGCCCCACCCACCCAGAGCCGCCCCGTGCCCCGCGCTTGCCTCCCCTGAGCGGGCGGAATGCTCACCTGCTCGATGGCGAGCTGCACCTCGGGCGTGAGCTGCAGCACGGCTTCCAGCTCCTCCACGAACTCCAGTTCCTCCTCCTCCATCTTCCCGCCACTTGGCCTCGAGGTCACTCCCTCCCCGAGTCCCCCACTCGACCTCCAGACTCCGAATAGCAACCCTGCAACTGCAGCGCTCTGACTAGCCCGGCTCTGTCAGCCAGCCCAGCACTTCCGGGAAGCCGGGTACTTCCGGGGTCCAAGGCATTCTGGGATACTGGAGACCTGCGCTCTGGAGGTTTCTCTGTCCCTTCCCAGGAGTCTTCCACCACCCCCTTAGCAGCGAGGTCCCTGCTTGCCCTCACCCCGTCCTTAAGATGGTGGGGTGCCTCCCGCTGAGGTGCCTGTGTCTGGGGAGAGCCTAGCCTCCGTGCTAGAAGCCTCAGGGACCGGCAGCGCCGGCAGCTTCGTGATGACAGACGCAACCTCAAGGGGCTGCGAAGCGGGCGATCCTTCAGTTCCCTGGTCCCTCTGGGTCGGGGGGCAGTAGGTGTTCCCCTGCCATCATGGGTGAAATGACCCCTCCTGGTAGGTGGCGATGTTGCCACGGACGTTTGAGGATGGGACAGCGTCCACTTGGTTCCCTGTGTGCCAGGTTCCTGGGGAGTTATTTCTAGGATGACCGAAGCTCCCTTTTGAGGAGAAAAGTAGATGAGGCAGACCCCCAGCTGGGGAAATATTTACTTTCTAAGACTGAGTATGAGGGGACCTAAGTCCTTGACTAAGTCCCCGGATAAACTTTGTGATCATGAACAGATTACATCGTGTGCCCTGCCTCCTCTGCCATCGGATGTTGTATGCATTAAATATTCAAAGCGCTATGCAGATTTAAACTAGTAATACCGGAAATACTAGGATGTCTAACTCTTCTGTACCACAAAGGGAGAAAGAAGCCAGATCACCCTGTGGAACCACTTTTCCTACAGTGAGGGAGTTGCCACCGAGGAAGGGTTGCTTTACCAGTTAAACACTGTGAAACCCCATAATGGAAAAGTCTTTGGCCTCACTGAGCTCTTTATTTTTAAAAATTCTACCAAAATTATTTATAGTAAGGAAAAAATGGAAACAACGTAATTTCTTTTATTTTTAATTTGACAAGTAGTAATGGTATAAACAATATAATTCTAACCAAAAGGGATAGTTAAAATATAAATCGGCTCTACAATGGAATATTATTGACTTATAAAATCATGGTTTTGAAAATTATTTAATGACCTGGGAAAAGGTATATAATGTATTTCAGAAAGCAAAGTGTACATTTCAGAAAGCAAAAATGTACGCGACCCCAATTTGTATGGCTATAAAATGATAGCAAGGAAATATTATTTTTCTGCATTTTCCCAAATGTCTGTAGTACCTTTTTTTTAAACCTGTAGTACTTTTATAATCAGAAAATATAAATGCCAGTTTTAAAAGGAAAAGGCAATTAATCACCTGTTGGTGTTTTTTTTTCATTTTAAAAATTAAGATATAACAGTAAAAGTCACCATTACAGTTTACAGTGCCATGAATTTCATAAATATATATAATCATGTAACTATAACCACAATCCAGTCAGGACATTTCCACCCTACACACACACACACACACACACACACACACACACACACACACATTCCTTCATGGCCGACTCCATCCTCTGGGGTGACCTGATTTTCATTCCTAGAGTTTGACTTTTCCAAAATATCCTATAAATTCTGTATAAATGTAATCATATAACATGTCATCTTTTGAGCCTGGCGTCTGTCATTTAGCATAATGCTTTTGGTGTTCATCCATGCCATTGCATGTAACAGTTTATTTCTTCTTGCTGAGTGGTATTCCACTATGGATATACCACAATTTGTTGGGTTCTTTCCAGTTTGGGGCGATTATAAATAAAACTACTATAAACTTCTATTGTAGATTTTTTTTTTTTTTCCACACAGGGTCTCGCTATGTAGTTCAGACTGGCCTGGAGATCACTTTGTAGCTCAGGCTGGTCTCGAACTTGCAAGAATTTTCCTGCCTCAGCCTCCCGAGTGCTGGGATTACAGGCGTGTGCCACCATGCCCTGCTACATTGTAGATTTTTGTGTAAACATAAATTTTCATTTTACTTGTGTATATTTAGAAGTCTGATTCTAACTTGTATGGTATGTCTATATTTGTAAGAAAATGATAAACTGCTTTCCAAATTGGCTCAATTATTTTCACATTCCTACCAGCAATGTATAAGACTTTTGGTTGTTCATAGACCTTATTTTTAATGATAATAATACCAACTAACATTTCTTAACCCTTACTTCATGCCAAACACCGTGCTAAGCATATTACCTACATTGTCCCTTTTAATGCAGCAATTTTCAAGTTGCTAGTTACCATTATCTTGATTTAACAGATGAGGAAATAGATCTAGGAAAAACAAATTAACAAACAGAAACTTGTGCAAGTCCCCATAGCTAGATTTGTCACTCATTCAATAAATTTATTTGCTGGGTGTGGTAGTGCACACCTATAATGTCAGCACTGGGGAGGCTAAGGCAACAGGATCATGAGTTCGAGGCTTTTGGTCAACATAGTAAGTTCAAGGCCAGCCTGTACTACATAGCAAGACCCTGTCTCAAAAAACTAAGATAATGCCAGGTGTGGTGGCACATGCCTGTAATCCCAGCACTTGGGAGGCTGAGGCAGGAGGAGCCTTGCAAGTTGGAGACCAGCCTGGGCTACAAAGTGAGCTCAAGGCTGGCCTGAACTGCATAGCAAGACCCTACCTCAGAAAAAGACCAAACAAACAAAAAACTAAATAACCAAAATAATAATAAATAAATGTATTGGACATTTGTTCCTTTGGTGAGGGGTACTAGGCTGGATGGTGGGAATTCAGCAGTGAACAAAATAGACTAAGTATCTGCCTCCAGAAAACTATTTCCATGTAAGAAAAGGATAGTCATATAAATAAACATATTATCTCAAGAAAAGAGCAAATGTACATATTAAGAGACTCTGTTGATGGATTGTTGGCTTTGGAGTCAGGGAAGGATTCTCTGAGGAAGCGATTTTTGAGCTGAAGCAGTGTGGTGAGAGCGAGCAGGAGATGACAAAGCAAAGGACAGAATACCAAAAGCCATGAAGAAGAAGGCCATGGGCCGGGTGAATGAAGCCTTGAAAGCCAAGAGGAGAATGGTGCAAGAGGCCAGAAAAATGGGTAGTGCCAGATGGTAGAGGGTATTGAAGATGGTGGTAAGGAATGGAAAGCCTCTGAAGGATTGTTAAGTAGAAGTGTGCCAGGTTCACCATGCTTGTCCTCAACCCAAGTCCCTCCATTTTTGTATCTCCACTTCTAAGCTGCCTGCATTACTGTGCAGAGTCTGAAGCCAGGGTAACCATACCCAGTACAAATTCATGCTATCTTATTTCCATCAACTGTTTTTATTCATTGTCAGCTGTCCATTGCATCCCCCTATGGCCCAAAACTTTTCATCCTCTGACACTCCCAACTCCACAATATCCTCTTTCTTTGCAGAAACACTAATAATAATGAATATAAGTTTAAGACAGTTATGTGGTACAAAAAAATATAGCAAGTTAACAAAACAGAGGTACAGGTGGAGATTAGGTGGAAAAAAAACCCTGCATTATGCCAGGCATGGTGGCACATGCCTATACAGTAATCCCAGCACTAGGGATGCTGAGGCAGGAGGATCAGTGCAAGTTTGAGGCCAGCCCAGGGTACATAGTGAGCTAAAGGCCAGCTTAAACTACACAGAGAGACCCTACCTCAGAAAAAAAAACAAAACAAAAACTTGCATTAGGATAAGTAATAACAGACTAGACTGATTGCTTATAAGTGAAAGAGGGAAATACTTTAACAGGAATAAACCTGGAAAGGCAGATTATGCATCAAAACTTTAAAGATAAATAAAATGTGGGAATTTATGGATATAAGAAATCTGAATATGAGAAGAAGCAAGCAATATTTGTACAATTGAGCTCAGTTTCAGTGTTTAAAAAGTCATTTTCTGTTATGCTATAGGATGGCATACAGCTGATGATGAAGTATTACAGAAAACATTTTCTACCTTGAAATCTCACTACTTCAGGCATATTCAGTCTCTAATACTTCCATCTCTAATACTTTAAAACAAAGCAAAAGCAAACCTCGAAGAACATATCCTTTGATAAGCAATGGGCTGGGTGGGGTGGCGCATGCCTGTAATCCCATCACTCGGGAGGCTGAGGCAGGAGGATCGTTGCAAGTTGGAGACCAGCCTGGGCCAGAAAATTAGCTTAAGGCCGGTCTGAACTGCATGGCAAGATCCTGTCTCAAAAAGACAAAAAAAAAAAAAAGGCAATGGAAGAAGAGTGAATTGGAAAAGCAGGTGTCCAGCAGCTTATGAGAGAGTTGTGTGATGCATTTGTGAGGAGACATCAAAGTGAGATGGAAAGAAAACAGAAACTCCCAAGTAAGGAACTCTTGTAACATTTCTCATTGTGCCAAAAAAATTGTATTAAGGATCTTCCCTCCTCCTCCTCCTTTTTGAGACAGAGCCTCACTAAGTCACTAAATTGCTAAGGCTGGACTTAAAACTTGCAATCCTCTTGCCTTAGCCTCTCAGAGAGCAAGGATTATAGTGTATTCCACCGGGTCAAGCTAAAACAGGGTCTTTATTCTATTTAAGCTTCCCTCTCAGGCTGAGTGTGTAGCTCCATAGTAGAACACTTGCCTAGTGTGCATGAGACCCTGGGTTCTACCCCCAGCAACACACACACACACACACACACACACACACACACACACACACACAATGTCTCATCACCAGGTCTATAACCACTAAGGGCCAATGGATAACATCTTCTCCCTACACTGATATGCCAACAATACCCCCACAAATTTCCAAACTGCCCCCAATGCTCTCAAGCACAATTGTATTTAGATCCTCTTGTCACAATGGATGGCAAGAGCTCCCAAATCATCCAGATCATCTTGCAGTGGAAAATATATTCTGTGTGTGTGTCTTTGCTGGGAATTGAACCCAGAGCCTCAAACATACTAGACAGATGCTCTGCTACAGGGCTATATCCCCAGCCCTCTAATTTAATTTCTATGTGAAATCTTGCTCATAATGATCTGTTCGAGCCTTTTTAAAGGACTATTTTCAGTACATGATTTTCTTTCTTTCTTTTTCTTTTCTTTTTTTTTTTTGGTACCGGGAATCGAACTGAGGACCTTGCGCTTGCCAGGCAGGTGCTTGTGCCACTGAGCTTTATCCCTGGCTCAGTACATGATTTTCATGGTGACCCTCATTTCTGAATTTTCTGAATATCCCAGACGCTGACTGGTATTTGTTTTGAATGACATCAGAAGATTCTGGCTGTATCCTAGGCACCAGTTTTGTTCCAGTTGGTACTCTGATTCTCTGTGCATGCCCATTCTTGCTAAACAGATTATAATCTCTGACTAGCTTCAGCAGCTTCCCTGTTCCCACAGATGGAGCTGAGGCCCTCAGTCATGCATACATGCTAGCTACCAGCTGCTTTTAAATTAAAACCCTACCCATTAGCCACACTGGGCACATATTCAGTTCAAAGTTTTTATTTCCTACATACTGTATGATATCTTAGGGTTTTTTTGTTTTTTGTACCAGGAGTCAAACTCAGGGCCTCATGCTTACCAGGCAGGTGCTGTGCTGCTAAGCTATATCCCTGGCACTAGTACAGTATAATACTGTTCACGACTCTGATAACTTCTTCTGCTTCAAGCCATCCTCTACTACATCATTGCTTTAAGAGACTACTCAGGCATTGTTAGCTTCCAAAGCTTCTATATCCCAAAACTTGGACTTTTCTGCTTAGTCAGTCATGCATTTTCAACTGCTTGTGAAAATATTCACTTTGCTTATTTTCAGTTCCTCTTTTTCTTTGCATCTCACTGTCTTTGCCTAAGTACATTTATGTCTTGCATCTAGAGTGTAGCATTTAGTGAGCAGATAAAGTAATCCACTATACTACTGGATAGTGAATGGTTTTAGAGACTAAAACAGTAGTTTTCACAGCGCTTTGTCCATGGCAAAATGTTCCCGTATATGTTATTTCTTAGTTTTTACCATAGTCTTTGAGCTAGATAGGACAGTACAAAGGTGAGACTGACGCCAAGATCTGTCATGTTCCAGTACAGTGCTTTTGCTGTTATGACTCTAACATCCCCAAGCTAGATCCTATTTCAGTATTATTTGGAAAAAATCAAAGCCATTGTTCCCTAAGAGCTTACATGATGCTTTGACACTTTTTTTTTACTATTACAAAAATTTAACAAAAAATTTTCAGTATGAAAATATACATGACCCAATTTTAACATCATAGTAAAACCCACTCTTTGGAGAAGGGACATGGTTGTCTTTTCTGAACAGCCAGTATTTATACTCCTTCCACGTCTTCTCACATGATGATACTATTTCCTCTTCCTCCTGTTATTCCAGCATTGCTCCATTGCCCACTAGTCGCCATCTTCCTCCACACATTCGTCTATCACGAGACTCATAAAGGGATCAGATCCCCATAATATTCCTTGCGCACGTCTGCCACCATTTAATTTCAGTGATAATACCTTGTCCATATATTTTTTCAGTGGGGGTGGGTGATCTTTGCTCATGGTGTCTACTGGACAGGCTTACAGCTGCTTTGAAATACAATTTTGTGTGATACTTGGACACTATAAAAATGATATCAAAAGTGTGTGTGTGTGTTTTTTTTATACTGGCAATTGTACCCAGATAGTGCAGAGGCACATCTCTAGTCCTTTTTACTTGAGGTAGGGTCTCACTAAGTTGCCCAGGCTAACCTCAAACTCAGAGCCTCCTATCCTTGCCTCCTGAGCAGCTGGGATTACAGGTGTGTGCCACTGCACCCAGCTTTAGTGTGTTTTTTTAAAAAGTATTACCCCTCAGGTATTTTCAAAGGCTACTTTCAGTTCATCATCAAATTTCTAACTATGGGCTTAGAGTGTGGCTCAGTTGGTAGAGTGCTTGCCTAGCAGGTACAAGACCTGGGTCGGATCCTGAGCACTGCCAAAAACAAAAACAACAAAATTCTATCTCAAAATACTCATAGGCACGCTATCCTAAATAAACAATGTTCCACTGTGTTTTGCAAATTTAACAATTACTGTAATTATTTTCTAGGTGCTTATTATTTTTTATTCTACTTACATAACAAATAATGCATCATTTCATTGGAAAAACTCATACAATATGGAAGTATATGGAAGAAAATATAAAAATCACTTGTTATCCCCCTTCCCCCATGTTATATACTCAAAACCAACACATGCACATACATACTTCCTCTCCCTAGAGGCAACACTGTTGGCAAACTGGTGTTTTTCCCACTAAACTTTTCTCTGCATAATTATTTAGCAATATTTGCACCAACCACATTTATAATTGTTTAAAAACATAGATTATACATCACTATATTTATTGTCCCGTGATTTCTTCTTTTCCCTTATTGTATTCTGAAGAGGCTTCTCTGTATGTTGATCTAGTTCAATGGTGGTGAACGTTATAGATCTTTCAATGATACAAGTAGCCCACCATGGCATACATGCAATGGGTTTGCCACCACTGATCTAGTTCATTCTCTCCCCCCCCTCCCTCCATCTCTAATTGCCAGGTAGAGAATCCAGGGCACACTAGGCAATCACTCTATCACTACATCACCTAATTCTCCTTTAATAGCTATATAGTAGCCAGATGTGGTGGCACACACCTGTAATCCCAGCTACTTGGGAAGCTGAGGCAGGAGGTTCACAAGTTGAGGAATAGTCTAGGCAACTTATCAAGAACCTGTCTCAAAAAAAAAAAAAAAAAAGAGTTGGGATGTAGCTCAGTTGTAGAGCACTTGCCTGGAAAGTGTAAGGCCCTGGGTTTAATGCTCAGCATCACCAAAACAAAACAAAAAAAAGGCGATACTGTATGCTATAGTTTGGACATACTGCAAAATATTTACTGTATTGCTTTTACTATGTATTTAATATGTATTTACCATAGATAATTATGTTAAATATGTATTTACTGTAGATAATTATGTTAAATATTTTGCTTTTACAAACAATACTACATCTTTTTAATACATATTAGTCTTCTATCAGCAATGGTTTAAAAAGTGCCTTTATTCTTCTTTCCTTTAGACATACTGGATACTTTCAATTATTTCGATATTATACAGTTTTTTGTTTGTCTGTCTTCCGAGACAGTATCTCACTATGTGGTTCAGGCTGGCCTTCAACTCACCATGTAGCCAAGGATGGCTTCAAACTCACAGTGATCCTTCTGCCTCAGCCTCCCAAGTGCTGTAATTACAGGAAAGCACCACTATGGCAGGCTGAGTTTTTTATTTTTTCAGATAGGGTCTTGCTACGTAGTTCAAGGTGGCCCTGAACTCACTATGTAGCCAAGGCTGGCCTCAAATTTGCAATGATCCTCATGTCTCAGCTTCCCAAGTGCTGGGATTATAGGCATGCACCTCCATGCCCAGCTTTAGATATTATAAAGTTTTTACTGGCCTTTTTGTATTTCTTCTATTTATTTCCTGTTTTTATAATTTGACTAATTCTTAACCAAGTGAGGTGGTGCATGGCTATAGTCTCAGCTCTTGGGAGGCTGATGCAAGAGGGTCACTGTGAGTTCTTGACCAGCCTGTGCTACATAGTAAATTCAAGGACAGCCTGAACTACACACAGAGACCCTGTCTCAAAAATAATCATAATGCTAATAATTTGACTAATTCTTTTGGGTCATTTGTGTTTCTTAATAATTTGCAGAGTCTCTAGTTTAGATATTAATCCTTATTCTGCAATATACTACAAATATTTTCTTTTCTTTCTTCTTTTTTTTTTTTGTGGTATTGGAGATTGAATCCAGGCTCTTTGCAATACATCTGTACCCCATGCTCTTTTTTTTAAATTTTAAGACAGGGTCTCTCTGTGTTATCCAAGATAGGCTCAAGCTTGTGATCCTGAATGCTGGTTTCACAGGACTACAGGCACCATCATGGTTATTATTTATTTTTAAATTTAATAATGAAATACCTCTTTTTTAAGGTCTCAATATGTAGTTCAGGCTGGTCTTGAACTCATGGTTACCCTCCTGTGTTAGCCTCACAATCGGTAGGGATACAAGTGTGTGCCACCATGCCCAGCTGATATACACTTTTGTTTTAACATACACAAATCTGTTGGTCTTTTTCTATGGTCTTTTTATGTCTTATTTGTGAAAGTTTTCTCTCACCTATGAATACGAAAATATTTTCAAATTTTTCTTCAAATGGTACAGCTTTTAACCTCTGATATATCTGAAATTTCACTTTTATGTTTGTATGGTACAGCATTGTATTAGTTTTTTAGAGCTGTCCTGACAAACTACCACAGATTGGGTAATTTATAACAATAGAAATTTTCTCAACGTTCTGCAAATAAAAGTCTGAAATCAACATGTTGGAGTGTTGGTCCCTGATTAGAGGCTCAGGAAAAACCCTCTCAGACTTTTCCCTTGTTTCCTGGTAGATTCCAGCAATCCTTGGCCTTTTTTTCTTTTCTTTTTTTTTTTTTTTTTTTTAAGACAGGATCTCACTATGTTGTAGTATAGACTGGTCTGAACTCACCATATAGTCCAGGCTGGTCTTGAACTCATGGCGATCCTCCTGCCTCAGCCTCCCAAGTGCTGAGGTTACAGGTGTGTGCCACACCTGGCCAATCCTTGGCATCTCTTGCATAGCATTCCAGTCTCCATTGTCATATTGCCTTCGTGTCTTTGTGCATCCTTTTCTGGCTTTTATAAGGACACTCTATGGATTTAGGTTCCACCCTAATCTAGTGTGGGTTCCTCTCAATCCTTACTTTAATTACCAATAAGGTCACACTGTGAGGTTCTGGGTGGACATGAATCGTGGGAGGACACTACTCAGATTCTAATTATGTTGTTTTCCAAATGGAGGGATAGTAGTTTCTGTTGTTTTCTTAGATTGTCTTTCACTTTCTCAGAAGTGTGACATGCTTGCTACAGATAAAATTTAGTAGAACTGGGTCAGGACTCTCTTTTTGTTGTTACAGTGCTGTATGTGTTATTTCTTTCGTTTGTTTTTGTTTTTGAGACAGGGTCTTGCTGTGTAGTTCAGACTGCCCTTGAATTTACTTTGTAGACCAGGTTGGCCTTGGGTGATTGTCCTACCTCAGCCCCCCAGGTGCTAGAATTACAAATATGTGCCACCATAGCCAGCCTATGTGTTATTCTTTATACTGTTTTAACTATAATAAGTTGTAAGGCACTTTGATATATTTTAAACTCCCTCCCTTTCCCAGTGTCCTTTATTGAAATATTGCTTGGCTATTCTTGCATATGCTGTCTAATCGGCATAAACTTTAGAAAGAGCTTATTGAGTTCATTAAAAACATGTTGGGCCAGGCATGGTGGCACACACCTATAAGCCCAGCACTCAAGTGGCTGAGGCAGGAGGACTGCTGTGAGTTCGAGGCCCACCTGGGTTACAAAGTGAGCTCAAGGCCAGCCTGAACTGTGTAGTGAAACCCTATCTCAAAATGGAAAAAACAAAAACAAAACCACATGTTGGGATTTTGACTGAGAATTCATTGATTTATAGATCAATTTGGGGAAAGTGATGTTTCCGATACTAACCTTTGTCTTTTAGGGCCATGTTCTCTATTTACTTAAGCTTTTTTTTGTTTGTTTGTTTGTTTTTCTTCCTGTACCAGGAATCAAACTCATGACCTTGCACTTGCCAGGCAGGCGCTGTGCCACTGAGCTAAATCCCCAGCCCCTACTTAGGCTTTTATGTATTTCAGTAGTTGTACCTGTCTTCATATACGCCTTACATATTTCTTGTTAGATCTAAAGCTAGTCATTCTATAAAATTTTAAAAATATTGTAAATAGTCCTCCTTTTCCATTTCTTTTCCTAGCTGGGTGTGGTGGCACACGCCTGTAACCCCAGCACTTGGAGTTTGAGGTAGGAGGATTGTCATCAATTTCAAGACCAGCCAAGGCTACACAGTGACTTCAAGGCCAGCCTGGACTACAAAGCAAGATCTTGTCTCAAAAATCAACCCATCAGTTAATCAATATAAAAACCAAATCCCTTGCGGACTGGAGATATAGCCCAGTGGCACAAGCATCTGCCTGGCAAGCACAAGGTCCTGAGTTTGATTGCTGGTACCAAAACAAACAAAACAAAAAATAAATCCTTTAATTTTCTAATAATAATTGTTTACAGAAAATCCATTTATATTTGCATATTGATCTTGTGTCCAGCCACTTTATTATTTTAATCTATATTTCAGTTGACTTTTGTTTCAGTGCTAGGCAAGTGCTCTGCCACTAAGCTACCTAGCCCCTATTTTTTCTTTTCTTTATTTTTTCTTGATGAGTACCATATTGTTTGGAAATAGGGATAGTTCTTTCTCTTCCTTTCCAATGTAGCTACCTCTTTTGAGAGATTACATGTGTGCTCTTACATTGGACAATAATAGTGTTAAACAACAGCAGATTAAGCAAGTGTGCAATCAAAGTAGAAGAAAATATAAAGCACAAATCAGTCAAGCCAGAGATGATCCTGCGTAAGGAAACAATGGACTTATAACACATAAGGAAGAGGGCAGTATCTTTATGATAAGTGCCCCCTGACTTTCATCTTTCACTAATATTAAAAATTTTTCAAATCCTTCTAAGACTCCATGCCAGGGAGCTCCATCATATTACCTGGCAACATGGCAATTTTCTCTGCCTGCAGGGTAAAGGTATTTCAGCCTGGCTCACAACTCAACAGCTCATCCACCTGTCCATTAGCAGTTCATGAGGTCCTTCAGAGACAAGTGGTAACATCCAGCTGCCAGATAAGAATAAGCCCAGACAATCAACAAATGGGATCATGTCAAATGAAAAAGCTTCTGTACAGCAAAGGAAACTACCATCAGAGTGAAGAGACAACATACAGAATGAGAAAAAAATTTTCCCAGCTACTCCTCAAACAAAGGACTAATATCTAGAATATATAAAGAACTCAAAAAAAAATCGGACTCCCCCAAATTTAAAGACCTAACAAAACGAGCATCTGAAATTAATAGACATTTATCAGATGAAGAAATACAAGTGGCCAATGAATATGAGAAAAGAATGTTTAACATTGCTGCCTGACTGAAAAATGCAAACTAAAACATTAAGATTCCATCTCACTCCAGAAAGAATGGCTATCTTCAAGAAATCAAACAGTAACAAATACTGGGAAGGCTGGGTCGGGGGGAACCCTTATTCATTGTTGGTGAGTATATAAACTGATAAAACCACTATGGAAATCAGTGTGGAGAGTCCTCAAAAAAACTAAATTCCATTTGACCCAGATATTCCCTTGCTAGGTATCTTCCTGAATGAGTTCAAGACATCATATTACAGTGTACAAGCATACCCAAGTTTATAGCAGCACAATTCATAACAGCTAAATCTTGGGAGCAGTGTATGAATACAGCAGATGAATACATAAAGAAAATGTACACAATGTGTACTGTTCTGCTATAAAGGATAAACGAGTTATTTGTAGGAAAATGGGTGCAATTTGACCCCATAATGCTAAATAAATCAGACATATGAGCTTAAATTTCATATGGTTTCTTTTACATGAGAAACCCAATATATAAATGAAGTGCAAAATAAACAGACAATGGAAAAAGTTATTGTAATCTCGCATGGCCAATGTACTTAAAGTGTACCTTGTGTAACTGTTTGATGTTTTTTGGCCTGTTAGTCTGTTAATCTATGATCATGATAATGAACTTGATAGAGCCTTAAAAAATAAGTACAGTAAATAAATCTGATGACGGCAAGAAAAAAAAACGGGTGGTGAGGAAAGGGGGAAAAAAAGAATTGAGAAGTATTATGTACATGTACCAATTCCCCACAATGAGTTTAATCATTATGTCCTGCAAACATGTTAATAAATATGACACACTGAGGCCCTTGTCACTATGTATAATGAAGATTCTTTCCCAAATGAGACTTTTAAGTCTTTGTAACTAATCAATGTTCTCTGCATTGTTTTTAATTTCTAGTTTTACCTACAATCCTCAGAAATAACTCTTGGACTTTAAGCTGGCTGTGCATGGTAAAGGTTATTATACTTTTAGCTTCACAAACAATGACTTTTTCTTCACTCATTTCTTAAATAAATACCAAGTGCCCAAATAAATATGCTCTGTACTAAACAGATTAATAGAGCTGAGACTGTATAAAGAAAAAATGAGATAAATAGGAGCTTTGGTTTCTAAAGATATTATAATGCTTACTCTAAAGACAGAAATTGGGTGCTAATTAGGGTGTGACTCTGAATATTTTCAATAGTAAAAGCACCAGGAAAGAAGTCCTTATCTATGTTGGCCTATGAACAAATGTGAAAACCTATCCTCCCCGCTGTGAGCTTTTTTTTTTTTTTTTCTGGTACCGGGAATCGAACTCACGACCTTGCCAGGCAGGCACTGTGCCGCTGAGCTAAATCCCCAGGCCCTCCTCCCCTCTGTGAAAGATAAAATAGTAATAATCCAAATGTCAAGTTACTTCTGATTCATTTAAAATGAAGTTTGTGAAATTTTAAGTAACACTGAAAATGAATATAAGTGAAACATTCATTTCCAAAATTAAGGCATCAACTCAAATATGTAACAAGTAACTATAAAGAGGACAGTGAAAAAATCTGTAAAATAATGCCGGGTGTGCTGGTACATACCTGGAATCCCAGCACTTGGGAGGCTGAGGCAGGAGGATAGTTGCAAGTTCGAGACCAGCCTGGGCGACAAAGTGAGCTCAAGGCCAGCCTGAACTGCATACCAAGACCCTGCCTCAAAAAGACAAAAATCCAAAAAACAAAAATGGTAACAGAAGTATCTTTCAGTGAGAGTGTTACTTGTGATTACTGTTTTCCAAGTAGGCATGTTTTACTAATATATTCCTTTTATGGTTAGAAACCCCCCAGAAAGGCCACATGACTTGGGGAAGCAGAATAAATCTTTTATGGAATTATTTATGAGACACAAACACACTAAAAATATTGGTCTAATAATTTAGGAAGGCAGCTGAAATTGTTCACAGGCAGTTGCTGTTTCTTTTAATTCATTTCAAACTTAATTATCTTTACGAGTTGATGTCCTTCAATATTTTTTAAACCTGAGTTTAGAAATGCTTGCTTTTAAGTAGGTGTGACTCTGCAAACAAGCCAATTTCTGTATTTATCACAAAAGAAATGTTATACAAAAGCACTTTGAAAAATGTAAGGCAACACAAAGGCAAGTTCTATATAACCAGTTCTTTGTGTAAATTATGGTTTTTATTGACATGGATCATTATCACTGTGTACAAAAGCAAAGACTTCCCTGTGGTGTGCAGCTGCGGTCAGTGTTTGCAGAGGCCGTGTGCTTGGGGCGTGACTGTGCTTTGCAGACTGTGGTTTGCTTTTGCAAACCGTCCCGGATAAAACTGAGAAAGCTGCAGTCTAAGGTATCTTCAGTCTAATAGGTGCTGCTAAAAAGTTTAACAGCAGGGAACTGCACTGCAAGGATCCCAAGATAAAGAACAGTAATTGATTGTTGATGTCCAGCATATAGTTGAACTTTTTTTTTTGGTACTGGGAATCGAACTCAGGACCTTGTGCTTGCCAGGCAGGTGCTGTCCTGTTGAACCATCCCCACCTCCCCCACCCAACTTTTTTTTCTTTAGTCTTGATATGCAGTTTAGGCTGGCCTCAAACTCGCAGATCCTTCTGCCTCAGCCTCCCAAGTGCTATGATTACAGGTGTACACCACCATGCCCAGTACGACATGTATTTTTGAAAATATTATCTCACCTAGTTCTCCCAGCCATGCTGTGAGGCAGGTGGAGGTATCAGTTGTATGTACATAAGTAATTTGGTTGGTTAGTTTTTTGAGACAGAGTCTCACTATGGAGTTCAGGTTGGGCGTGAACTCACCTATGTAGCCCAGGATGGCATCAAATTTGAGGAGAACCTCTTGCCTCAGGCTCCTGAGTGTCAGGGTTACAGTTGTGCACCACCACCCCCTCTTTTAATGTGGTAATGGAGACTATTGTGACAATCTCACTAAATTGCCCAGGCTGGCCTCAAACTTAAGTTTTTCTTTCTGTTTATTTTGTGCTTTTGTGACAGGGTCTCATTATGTAGCTCAGGCTGGCTTTATTTATTTATTTTTTAAATTTTTTTTTTGGTGGTACTCTGGATTGAACTCAGGGCCTTATGCATGCTAGGCATGTGCTGCACCACTGAGCTACATCCCCAGGCCCCCTCTGGTTGGCTTTAAACTTGTACTGATTCTCCTGCCTCAGTCTCCCAAGTGCTAGGACTATAGACGTGTGCCACCATGCCTACCTGAACTTGTGATCCTCCTGCCTCAGCCTCCTGAGTAGCTGGGATTATAAGCATGCACCACTATGCCTGGCTGTACTGTTTTTTCAAATGCAACAAGGCTTTTCTTGGGGCTACCTAAAGGGAATAGTGTTCCCTAAAAGACTCTTGCTTTCTTTCTCTTTGTAGGGCTCATTCCATCTTTCCCTGTGTGTTCCCTCCTTTTCCTCCTGTTACAGCTGTTGTGAATTACACAGGATCTGTATCTCTATGTTCACTTTCCTGTGACTAAGGATAGATCTTTGCCCTTTCATTATCTGTACCTGAATCTACCCTGGTCTCTTCCTGAGGGAAGTTGTTCTTATGCTGCATCTTTCTCTCCGTTTCTCTTCCTATCACATCATCCTCTTTTGTCCTCTTTTCTGCTCTGCCTGTTTCATCTCTCTTATGCAGAAATGAAATGTGGCCCTAGCAAAACAACTGCCATTTCAGAAAAGCGCTTCATTTTCTCCGTTAGGATTTCTGAAGTAGATGAATGGATGGAGACCTCCTACTTCTCTTTCAGTTCCGGAACTCAATATGAAGACATTTGTATGCAAATATCAACTGTTTTTCTTGTAGAAGCATTTTCCTAGGGAAGAAGAGAATGTTTTTGATCAAGAGTAGTAGCTCACACATCACATATCTAATGGTATTCACTGGTGAATTCTCAAATATTCAGCAAGTAAAACAATGGGATGATCAGTGTAAGGCTGGGGCAACCAGGAAACAGACACGAGGAGAATTCCTGTATTGTGTTCCCTAATGGTATCCAGAATAGGGATTACAGTAATAAGAAAGAGGGGACCAGAAAGTAGGATCACATATCTCAGTGGCAGAAGAACCCTCCAGTCCTCCCAAACGGGCATTTATGAAGTCCTTCTTCAAGCTGGGCATTGTGGCACATGTCTGTAATCCTAAGCAAGTACTCGGGACAATGACATGGAAGGATCGTTGGGAGTTCGAGGCCAGCCTGGGCCACACAGTGAGTTCAAGCCTAGACCAAACTACATAGCAAGGCCCTGTCTCAAAAGACCAAACAAACAAAAAACCACGCACACATACAAAACCAAAAAAAAAAAAAAAAAAAAAAAAAAACTTCTGAAGGATGTATAAAGTGTGCTTGTATTTTAGGCTTGATGCCCACTCCCTTGGTGCTTTTGATTTGGCTTTATCATTTGCCCACAGGAAGCTGATTACTTGAAAAGCCAGGGTTCATGTTTTTGCTTGTTGGCTTTGGGATGATTCAGCCTAAACGCTTTCATGACTTCACTGAGTATAATGTTAGACACTGATTTTACCATTTCTATACGTGAAACATCTGTTGTTTTGTTTTCATTTCACAAATATACCTATAGAGTCATACAAACAACTTCTTGTAGGGAAGACAGATTTGTGCCCACCACTCAGAAGTGTTTGCATACTTAGTGCACATTGCTGATCCCCGAGGGAAGGCAGCAAAGACTTGCAAACACTTGTCACTCTCTGGAAAGACTGGAATTAGAGGCAACCAGGACATATGGGTAGGGAATAGAAAAGGGAATGCAGAAAGATTTGTTTTTCTGGGCAGAAAAGAAAGTTTATAGATGCTCTGGAGACTGAGGCAGGAGGATCGTTGCGAGTTGAAGACCAGCCTGGGCTACAAAGTGAGATCAAGGCCAGCCTGAACTGCATAGCCCTGTCTCAAAAAAGATTAAAAAAAAAAAAAAAGTTTACAGATAGCTGTTCTTTGTCCACGTGAAAATACAGAAAGCCTCCTGTTTGCCAGACACCTTGGTACCAAACTGAAGTATCATTTTCATTTCACCAAGTATGTTAGCTGTGAATTTGGAAGTTAAACATGCTGCTCTAAGTAGATGAAATTTCAGGCTTTTTTTCCCCTGGCATCTTGCTCCCTTAATGTTGGCTGAATCTTTCATTTTAACAACACGTATGAAGATGTTAAAGGTTGTCTTCATCCAAAAAGATCACAGCCTAATTAATAATAATAATAATGAAAAATTATCTTTTAAACCTAATAAACATGCTGACTTAATAATTAAATACAAGTTGAAACAAACAAAAGCTCTGTTCACGCTATATATTTCCGCACCAGTAACTGCCATGTTAAAGTAATTTATTGGGCCACTAGCAGAAGCCATCTGCTGTTTTATAGAGGCCATAGAATCGTAAGGATTTAGAGCTGGAAGAGCCTTGAAGAGTTTGTAATTCAGCCTGCTCATTCCACAACTGAGGAAACAGTGGCTCTGAGAGGCTGAGCCAGGTGTTCCAGACAAAGCCCCCGACTGGGACTTTGGTCAGCATTTTGCATACTGGTGGTTTGAAGACACAGCGCCTTTCCATTGTAGTGGGCACGAAGGAAGGGTACCCCCACACACGTTAGGTGAGGAAGATACACACAGGAGGAAAGTACAACTTTTCTCCTGGACAGAAGCCAGTAATATTGAAACTACGGCGCTGGCCCACATGATTGGTACTAAATGAAAACGAGATAAAACTCCATTCAGTTGAGGACATCTGACCCAAGAACTTTTAAATAAGGTCACGTTGTCAACAACAAAATAGTTACCAAGATTCTCGACAGTATCTGCACCCAAAGCCAAGCCGGACTCCGGGTCAGGGCTTAAGGCTTTCCCAAGGATTTCCTCTTCTGCGGTGCAGAAAGACCAGTTACTTAAGACCCGCATTCCAAGCTAAAGCGCTCAGTAGACAGGCCGGGCGGCCGACAGCCGCAAGCCCACCACCCACACTTCCTCGCCCCACGGGGAGATGCCCGCCGCACCCTGGGCACCGCTGCTGCCCGGCCCGAGGGCTCGCCCACCTCCGTCGTAGGGTCTGGCCCGGGCGCGAGCTCCTACCTGGCTCTCTCGGCCCTCGTCCCACCCGTCCCATTGGCCCGGGGCTGGGGAGGCGGAGGCGTGCGCGGTGACGGAACAGAAGGCCCCAGACCCTCGGCCCT
>NW_004955481.1:2283619-2305586 GCF_000276665.1 Chinchilla lanigera
CCGCGCCGCGGAGCCGACCCGAGCCACGCCGAGCGGCGCCCCGCGAGGCGGCCGGACCCGGAGCACCCATGCTGCTGACGCTGGCCTGGGGCTCGCTCTTCTTCCCGGGGCTCTTCGCGCTCAGCACCTGGGCGCTGCGCCGCTGGCGGCCCGCATGGAGCTACAACGACTGCGTGATGGTCGGCACCAGGTACCGGGCGTGGCCGGGCCGCCCGCCCAGCGCCGGGGCGCTGCCCTCCTCCGCGCGGGGGCTGAGGGCGGAAAAGGGGGGCAACAGGAAGCGAGGGGGCTGCCTCCCTGGCGTCCCTGCCTCTCTGCGTCGCGCATGCCAGAGCTTCCTGGAGCGCCTGTGCGTGAGGGAGAGGGATCAGGGTGGAGGTCCGCCCCACGAGTGCGGGTGGGGAGGGAGGGATGTGTGCATCTGTCGGAGCTGCAGCCCACATCTACCATTTTCCTTCGCCTGGCGGGGAAAGTCAGGTTGCAAGTTTGTGCTGTCCGCAGTACTGGATGGAACGCGCTTTCTTTCATTTTCCTTCTCTGCCCAACGTTAGGGTGGTTTCTTCAGTGCAGGCTGTGCTGGCCACCGGGGCAGGGATCGTCATCATCCGTTCCTGCAGCAACGTGGTCTCAGACAGGTAACAACCTTCAGTCCCAGGTGAAAGAGATGCAAATGACAAGGCTAAGGAACTTCGAAGCTTTCGCCTTGCAGTGAGTGGCTCACAGGCACTAGTTCTTTATGCCCACATATTGTTAGGTAGATGATAGACTGAATGGGCGAACTTGGAGCACCATAATTAGTGCCTTTCTCCTCTCCTTGCCTCTTTCAGCGCCCCCAGCTTAGGAAAAAGGAAACTAGAAGGAAAGGAGAGCAAAAGTAAGACTGATTTAAGGTGGGGTATGAGGGCGGTGTGGTCCGTTCCAAGTTCTTTCTAAGTGAAAAGTCATTAGAAGTGAGTATGGATTTTGGTTCTTTTAAAGAGCCCACTGAACGGTTCCCAGTCTGGACCATTCATTAGCTGAGGTACCAGATACAAGTAGTATTGACAGGACCCCTCCCTCCCTGCAGATGCTGCCCTTGTGTCTTCCCTTTGGATTTGCTAAAAGTGATGAGTTTTCAGGTGCTTTCAGAAAACTGACTTGAATGTGTATTAGAGCTCAATGTAGAGACAGGTAAGGAAATGAGCATCTGTCTGCAGCTTCAGTAAAACAAATCATATGTTAAAACCAGAAAGGTTTATTATGTTTAGTATTTACACATGGACAGAGGTGGCACTTTTCTTTTTTAAGCCACTTTCTTCACGCGTCATCTTACACCCATTTTCACTACTTTCCAGTATCAGAATGATAGGCAGCTGTGTTGGCCATCTTTCCTGATTTCCCTCTCATGTTGATTTAGCCACATCCTGCCTCTCACCTGTTGAGACTGGGGTGCCGGGAGAGCCTGAGTGGGGTGTTTGTCTCCCTGTGGCTTGCGATCGTAATTGGGTTTGATCTTGCTGTTGATTTTCATGCTTTTATTCTTACACCTCTTTTAATTTTTTTTTTTTTTTTTTGCGGTACTGGGGATAAAACCTTGCCTTTGCCAGGCAGGCGCTTGTGCCACTGAGCTAAATCCCCTACACCCCTTTTTAAACAGATTAGTTATTGACAATGAATTGTAGATGCCAAGAGAAGATGGGCCGAATGACCTTGGTTGGCTGGGTTAAATTTTTTATTTTAATTGACCATTTTCTGGTCATGTAGCAGGCTCCCTCACTGCCTGCAGTTTGTCAGATCAAACTTGAAACCAGCCTCCTAACAAAGATGCTTAAGCTAAGACAAATATGACTCCATTCTGCTAGTTTAACATCAAGGTGAGCAGGAAGCAACTGCTATGCATTTCAGGAAAAAATATTCACACATAACTAACAGCATTCTGTAACACACTATTGTTGTATTTGCCTCTTAGAAGTAATATGTTTTAGCAGTTCAGCAAGGCAGCAAATAGTCTGAATATAGTTTTGACATTCTTCCTTTTATATATCTTTACGCCTTGGATTCTGTTTGCGAAATAGATACATTTTTCCTCCACCTCTGTGTGGGTGCGTAAAGATATGATAAAACACCTGTATCATTATTTTACAGGCTTTTCATGACTCAGACTACACGCCCATGCACCCAGATATTTTTCTACTATACACCTTCTCATTTTATCCTCCTATCCATATAGACTGTCCATAGGAGTGGGTATCTCTAAATCCTAAATTTTAGGCTGAATGTAGTATGGAGCCAAGGATTTCAGCAGGTGATCACAGGGCTCCAGACCCCTAAAAGGGCTAAATTACATCTCTAGGGAGTTTTCTCAGTTGAACCATTTATATTTGGACAGTGCTTTTTATATTTAAAAGGATTTTCACACTTTCAATTTTTTAATCTTCACAGTGACTCCATCAGGGAAGTAGAGTAAGACAAAGATTATCATCTTAATTTTACAAAGAAAGTTAAGTCATAGGCTCATGGTAGTTGAGATTATAATCTAGATGCTTGCAAATAAGTTTTCAGAGAATTGTGGTTACAGATCTTATTTAATTCTAGGTACAAACTTTTATTGCTTTCTTTTTCTTTTTGGTACCGGGAATTGAACTCAACCTCACACTTGGAAGGCAGGCGCTGTGCCACTGAGCTATATCCCTGGCCCTAGGTGCAAAGTTATAAACCCTAAGTTCTATTCAAAGGGAGAGGTCAGTTTTTCAGCTAGGCTTTCAGTAGTTCTTTACAGTTTTTATTTTTATTTTTTAAATTTTTTTTGTACCAGAAATCAAACTCAGGACCTTGCGCTTGCCAGGCAGGCGTTTGTGTCACTGAGCTATATTCCTGGTCTCTTTCATTTTTAAAATTGGAATTGCTTTAAGAAAGCAACTAAGACCATTGATGGGCAGGGGAATGAGTATTGTGTCTTTTTGTCCAGATGGAATTTGGCTAATTAATGCATCTGTAAGTGTATTATATTTGCCCTAATTGCTTGTCTGCCTCTATTTTGTTTATGCATTAGTTAGTTATGCTGTGGTAAATGGAGTCGGCCATTCAGGAACAGAAACTTACATGGCATCCTCTATAGAGTATATTCCCAGTGCTGCTGTAGAGTGGACTGGCTCAGAAAATCAGCTGAGACAAGGTTAAAGTGCAGATTGGAGGTCTGAGACATACAATTTAGAATCTCTGCGAGTGGATCTGTTAACAAGCAGATGACTGTTAAGGGATGATTCTAATGCAGATGATTCTGATCAGGTAGTTTGAGAACCATAAAATTAGTTTCCTTTACCTATCACATGGACATTAAAAAAATGCTGAGTAAGTGAATTTAATGCTTCCCAGCATGGTACATTATTTCAATTTTTTTTTATTTCTGGTCTTTTTGAGACAGGGTCTTGCTATGCAGTTCAGGCTGGCCTTGAGCTCACTTTGTGGCCCAGGTTGGTCTTGAACTTGCAATGATCCTCCTGCCTCAGCCTCCTGAGTGCTGGGATTACAGGCATGTGCCACCACATCCGGCCATGATTTCAATATAGATGGCTTTTTTTACATAAAATTTTTATAGAAGCTATTTATTGTTGGTAACAGCTTTGTATTAATTGTAGAGATTTTCCTTCTGATTTACTCTAGGAAGGCAATAAAATATTATTTGACTAATCAATTTTTTTTTTTTTGTCTTTTTGAGACAGGGTCTCGCTATGCAGTTCAGCCTGGCCTTGAGCTCACTTTGTAGCCCAGGCTGGTCTCGAACTCACAATGATCCTCCTGCCTCAGCCTCCCAAGTGCTGGGATTACAGGCGTGAGCCACCATGCCTGGCCCTGACTAATCAAATACTGATTCAGTTGCATTGGACAAGTAAATGGAAACACTGATGTTTGTCCCAAACTGTCCTCTCCTCAGACCTAATTGCTGTGATGTAGTTGAGCTTCAGGCTCATTCCAGACATACTTTTCTTAATGAGTAGAAGTGGGATTAGCCAGGGTTGAGTCCCAGAGTCGCCCAGAGTGGGGTTGTGTATAGACGCAATAGAAAGCTCAGAGGTTCAGGGGTTTAAGTTAGTAAACTCCCTCTATTGAGCAACTATGGAGTTAAACTAGAAAGTTTGGATTTGTGATTGGGAACACCTTCTAAACCAGTTTCTTGGTGGGGCTGTTGAATAATGTGTAAATTTATCTATGTCAAAATCACCTTATATCACAAAATGCCTGAAATGCATTATAGATGAGTAGCTCAATCAGGCAAACAGTAATAGCAAGCTACTTGAAACACATGGCACTGAGTGAATTCCTACTTTTTGCCTTTGACACTCATGAATTTGCCCTGTAATTTAGAAAAAGTTGTCCACTCTCCTTAGTTACCAGTTTCCGCATCTTCACTATAAAGTATTTGGAATAATACCAGCTGATTAAGTACAAAGGTGAAGGGAACCTGTTTGAGAAGAGATTGGTTTTGACCCTTCATAATTGACCTTTATAATTATTTCACAAATCATCCATATGCTTTCTTTCAGGCACTGGCTTACCCGAGAATATGTCTGGTTTTTGATTCCATACATGGTCTATGACTGCTACGCCATGTACCTCTGTGATTGGTGCCGAATCAAAGACCAGAATCCTGGGCACTCCTTCGTTTTTCGAAACTTCCTGAGTCAAAACCGCCTCATGATCACGCACCATGTGGTTATTCTCTTTGTTCTTGTGCCAGTTGCACAGGTATGGCCTTGTAGGAGTAACCTTGGGCACTCATTTTCTGTTGAACTGGGTGTCCTGATCATTCCATAGGAGCCAGGATTGCCTCTGTTTTTCTGGCCTTTTCTATCATGCTCATCCTGTTGTGCCAGTTGCTTGAGCAGTCCCATCCCCCATGCAAGTAGTAGAGGAAAATCATTAAATCTGTAATGTTCATGATCTTCTTTACCAACATTATTCTTGTTTCATTTTTGGGACAGGGTTTTGTTATGCAGCCTAGACTGGCCTTGAACTCACCATTCTCCTGCTTAAGCCTCCCTAGGGTGGAATTATAGGCATGTGCCACCGCATCTGGCTCACCAACATTATTCTTTTTAGCAATTCCCCAGAACTCTCGTTCTTTAGTGTTTATGTCAAAAACTGTCTTGAGTTCAGTGCAGTGTAAAAATGATAAAAATACAATATGAAACAGTATAACAGTATCAAAGAGGATAGGGGAGCAATAGTCTCATGTCACAAATAAATTTCTCCACAATTTTCCCATCAAAAACTCACCCAAGCCAGTCATGGTGGCACATGCCTATAAGCTGAGCTGCCTAGCAGGCTAAGGCAGGAGGACTGCAGGTTTTGGGGGAAAAACCAAAATAGAGCAAAAAACCCATCCAACAAGGAAGAGAAATGTGAATGCAGAGAGGAAACTTGTCGTTCCTGGGTGCCTATCAGGTGGGAGGCACTTGACCTAAAAGCTCATAGCTTGCTAAATATGAGAAATTATTGGCCATTATACAATAAATGAAGAAATGAGGGCTCTAAGAGTTTACTTATCTCGGAGAGCTGGGAATATAGCTCAGTGGCACAAGCGTCTGCCTGGCCAGTACAAGGTCATGAGTTCAATTCCCCGTACCAAAAAAAAAAAATCATAAAGGTTTTTGCTGGGTGTGGTGGTGCATGCTTGTAATCCCAGCACTCAGGAGGCTGAGGCAGGAGGATCGTTGTGAGTTTGAGACCAACCTGGGCTACAAAGTGAGCGCAAGGCCAACCTGAACTGTATAGTGAGACCCTGTCTCAAAAAGACAGAAAAAAAAAAAAGAGTTTACTTATCTCACTCAGAGGTCAAAGTGACATGTCCTACTATACTAGATTTCTTTCCTGAAAAAAGGAGAAGTAGATTACTTGAAGTTCTTTAAGGAGTCTGCCTTTATAGCTTTGGGATCCTATCATCTAGCACACACTTTGTTGAGCTGTACAGATTCAGTGCCCTTAGTATGATTAAATTAGATACATAAAAATAAGCTACAGAGTTCTTTCCAGCTGTCACTGAAATTTAAAGAAACATTAATTAAACCATGACATAATCAGCCTATCTGAATTTGCCTGTGGGTCCTAGGGATTGGACATCAGAGTGCTGTTGCTGTGGAAGCAGAATGTAAACTGGATGTACACTTGCCTGTGTAGCATTTTCTTTTCTCTCCATGATCTTTTTTGTGTTGGGGTGGTGATTAAACCTAGGGCCTGAAGTATGCTAGGGAAGTGGTCTACCCTTGAGCCACATCACCAGCCCTTTTACTTCTTGAGACAGGGTCTCTCTAAATTGCCCAGGCTGACTTCTGATCCTGTCTTATCCTCCTGAGTAGCTGGGATGAGAGGCGTGAGCCACCATTCCTGACTGTACCCAGTGGGTCTCGCCTCTCTCTCTTACTGGAGATTGAACCAGGGATCTTTGCAATGACCTATAGTCTCAAATCTTATTTTTTAATTTTTGAGAGGGTCTTACTAAATCATGAAGTTGTCCAAGCTGGGCTTGTACTTGCAATCTTTTTTTTTTTTTTCCCTTTGTGGCAGAAGGATTGCAAGTCTAAGAAAAACAGCTTCCCAGAGCGTGGAAGGGGATTACAGATGTGTGCGAACACACTTGGCTTATCCAGTAGTTTCTTAACCTCCACTTATTTCCTTTCTTCCTCTGCAGAAGTTCCGGGGAGACCTTGGAGACTTCTTTGTTGGCTGCATCTTCACAGCAGAACTGAGCACCCCATTTGTGTCATTGGGCAGAGTTCTCATTCAGGCATGTATGAACAAAATGTCAGAAATAGTATAGGAGGCAACAGATACTCTTCTTCCTTTGGAGACTGTAGGGTTTGGAGAAATCTCTTAATGCTAGGAATAATGGAATAGGCAATCTTTCAGCAGACTTAAAGGTCAGGTGGTCATCCAGGCCAATGGAAATGAAATGGTAGGTTTGACCCACGTTTTTTTTTTTGTTTTGTTTTGTTTTGTTTTGTCTTCTTGAGACAGGGTCTCGCTATGCAGTTCAGGCTGGCTTTGAGCTCACTTTGTAGCCCAGGCTGGTCTCAAACTCACAATGATCCTCCTGCCTCAGCCTCCTAAGTGCTGAGAGTACAGGGGCGTGCCACCACCCCCAGCTGACCCAAGTTTGATATTGCTCATTATATTTTCCCCTAGCCAGAGATTTTCCCCAGTCCGCTGTTCTTATACTTCCATCACTGGGTGGCTTAGGCCAAACTCAACATCACTACTGGAAAAACAAGCTACTGGCCACCATAGCCTAAACACAGCAATGCTCACTTATCTTTCCTGTAAGTATCAGAACACTAGATGCATGTATAGATATCAAGGAATTTGACAGCCTAGATCTTGATTAGCACATGCACCTGCTGTTCTTTTCCATTGTGAACCTTGGGTTAGTCATTGCCTCGTGGACCATCCTCTCACTGATCTCTGTTCTCTTTCCCCTTCTTCGACAGCGAAAGCAGCAGCACACCCTTTTGTATAAGGTGAATGGAATCATCACGCTGACCAGCTTCTTTTGCTGTCGGATCCTTCTTTTCCCCTTCATGTACTGGTCCTATGGCCGACATCAGGGACTAAGCCTACTCCAAGTGCCATATAATATCCCTTTCTTCTGCAATGTGGCGAATGCCTTCCTCATCGCTCCCCAGCTCTACTGGTTTTTTCTGCTGTGCAAGAAGGCACTCCGGCTCTTTGACACTCCCCAAGACAAAAAGGATGGTTAACGGCCCCCAGAAGTTGGGCAGTGAGGGTCTCCTCACACTAGCTGCCACCTCCACTCAGTATTCCATGGACCAAACTGCCCTAGGTGGCCTCAGCCTTTTGGGTATCAATAAGCAGATAGCTCTGAATTTTTCTTTAAAAATATTCCCATTACCTCCCTCTTCTAACCTGCCCTTTTGCAGAAGCACTTTTTATGGTTAACAGCTATTGGGTGCTGTCAGCTCTTTGCCAGCAGCAAAGTTATCTTAATATAAGCCCAAGGATTTTTCCTTGGGCCTTAACTCAAGAGCTCTGGGAGGTTGAAGCATGGGACATGAGGTTGGTGGATCACAGTGCTGAGTGTCTGGGCACGCACCTATTTTGGTGCCTGTCCACCTTTGCAACTACTCAGGGCAGTACCCACAGTACTGGGCCAGCAGAAGCAAATGATGACGACTTGGTTCTTAAAATATCTTGCATTGTTGGCCTGGGAAGATCATTGTGGGTATGCAGTTTTTTATTGTTTACTAGATAGCCCATTCACAGTTCTTTGCCTCATCCTGTCATCCATGTGTCAATACTGAATTCCCATATCTGCATATCTGACATTCCCATGTCTCAGAAGTGTCACTGGCAACAGTTAGCAGTTGAGTAGGTCAGGAGGTGAACAGAAGTCAGCACAGTGGTGGCAGGCTGACTTGGTAAAAGACCAGAGTCAAACTTGTGAGCTTGCTACAAGCAGTCACAAATACTATTCCCATTTTAGTATGACTCCTCATGCCTAGCTTTCCTTATATCCACATACATGCGATATAGGGGCAAGCCAGATATGGTGCCACATGCCTGTCATCTTAGCACTCTGGAAGACTATGGCAGGAGGATGACAAGTTTGAGCCTAGCCTGGGAAACTTCGTGAAATATCCTGTATTTAAAAACAACAAAAAAACTGAGAATGTAGGTCAGTGTAGGGGTCCTGGGTTGAACCCCTACTACCACAAAGAAGAAAAAGCTGAGTGTGGTAGTGCACACCTATAACCCCAGTACTCAGGAGGCTGAGGCAGGAGAATCACTGGGTTTGAAGCCAGCCTGAACTACATGGTGAGACCCTGTCTCAAAAAAGCAAAGCAAAACAAAAACCCAAAATAACAGGGGCAAAGTGAAATGCTTTAGTAGTTACTTACTGGGTCACTCTACCCTGACACTGTCCTTTTCATATGAAGTAGAAATGGGAATTCTGTACTATAAATGTGAGATGTCTCACCTAGGCCAGAGTCCTTTTCCTAGAGCCTCCTGATGAGCTAGAGCCCATTCCTATGTGGAGTACATTGCCTTTTCACCCCAGAAGGCCGGAGAGTGAGAGGGCAGCCAGCATGTCCTGTGGACCAGCGCCTTCACCCCCGTTTGCAAACAGGATCCTGTGGACCAGTGCCTTCACTCCATTTGCAAATGGGATCCTCTGGTGCGAACACTAATCATTCCTTACATAACCAGGATGGGTTTGAGACTTCTACCAGGACTTTTTTCAAGTCCAAAAAGGACTTTTTTCAAGTCTAGTAATAAGACTAGAATTTTTTTAAAAGTGCCTTTAATTCATTGTCCATGAACTTTTAAAGGACTGAATATGTAACAGTGTCTCAAATTTTGACCGTTTCAGTCTTTAATAGGTGCCATTTTAAACATAAAACTTGATGGTTTTGTGTTTTACTGTTTTGTTTACTATCACTATTGCAAGTCATCCGTGTGGTGATTAAATTGCACTAATTTCCCAACTTCCTCTCATTTGTTAAATGTATCTGTACTGACTTTCTGTGATAACCATCCTGTGACCTCAATGGCCTGGCTGCCGTGCGCTGTAGTTCCTGCTGATGTAATTGGCAGAGAGTGTGTATTACTGGTGTTAGCCTCCAGGAAGGCCTTGCTCGTACCTTAGTGACATGTCGGTTCAAGGTCCCATAAATACACTGAAGGTGCCCAAGATCAAGCCCAACGGTCACATGTAACTTCAGGCCTTGCCTTCACAGGTGAATCTCAGTGAGGAACTGGGAAACCGGAAGCCCCATTATTGGTCACAGAGCAAGTTTGCTTAGGTGAGGGAAGGAACTTGAGAGCAGGGTTCCACTTCGAATGAAGGTGTGGACAGGCAGATGGGTCATCTTCTCTCTCCCAAAATACCATCTCCAACCAATTCTTACAGTTTTGTAGTAATACCGTAGAAACCGCTCCTTTTTTTATGGCTCTGAACGCACCTTTCCCTCATCCTACTCATTCATCAAAAGCATGACAAACCAACCCTAGGCAGAAAGGAACTGGACCTATCTTAACACAGCTCAGCTGTTCACCAGCCCTGGATTGAGCACAGGCCATCTGTGGTTGGATAGGGTCAGTGCTGGATGGCAGTGCTCCCTGCAGCACACATACGTCCTTGTCATCCATCCTCAGGAACACTTGTTTCTTGGTACAACTGCCTCACTATACAATGGTCCAGGCTTCCCAAACGCACGCATGACACAGCTAGCTATTTAGAGGTACAGCTAGAGCTAGAAGAACACTCCTTTTCAAGTTCCTGGCCTTTCTGACACCTTACAAAAAAGTATTAAATGCTGAAATGACTCTTGAAGTGGGTTTCAATTTGAAAGAACACACCCTTGGACTCGGGATGTAGCTCAGCGGCACAGTGCCTGCCTGGCAAGTGCGAGGCCGAGTTCAATACCTGGTACCAAAAAAGAAAATAGTAAAAAAAAAAAAGTCCCTTACAAGAACACACCCTTGCCAGGTGAGGTGATGCATGCCTGTAATCCCAGAACTTGGAAGGCTAAGGCAGGAGGATTACCACAAGTTCAAGGCCAGCCTGAGCTCCACAGTGAATTGAAGCCCAGCCTGAACTAATAGCGAGATCCTGTCTCAAAAAAATAAAAAGAACACATCCTGTAATATTTTCCTACTCAGGTAGTTCCATTTTAGGGCTTATTTGTCAAAATTTAGGGTTGGAAGTTCAGTTATGAATATATTCCTCCCAATTTGATCTTAAAGATGATCTAAGCCTACTTTTAGAGTGTATCTAATCCCAAGCTATTGCTAAGACTCAAGACAAAAGAGAATTTTATTATAGTTTGTATGTTACAAATACCTAAGAAACTATTTTGTTTACACTGTTATTACCATATGCCTTTTATCTTGCATACAATCAGACATAACTGGAAAGCTGATGCTTCTCAGCTTTAGCCCCTACGGACCCAGCTTTTCTCTGACCTACAAAGCTCAGAAGTTGCTGATCTTCTGCAGCAGGGTTTGTCGCCGCTCCTCGGGGCTAATGTTCTCAGCGATGGACTTTAAGAAGCGCTGCTCATTTACCTTCTGGAGCAAGGCACTAACAGAAGGGTTGGTCTTGCTCAGGGTTTCATAGCAGGTGAGGACTTCCAAGGCCAACACATAGAGTGGTTCACAGACCTCTTGGGGGAGCATGGCCATGATATGCAGAACATGACAGAACACCTGGGTATAAACAAACAGCGTTTCCTGGGTCAGGTTCTGGTCTTGTCCTTGAGCCCATGGACCAACTGGCTGTATCAACCTAACCGAGTCCAGGAGGTTGGTCAGACTACCACAGAGGAGTCTGACTATATGGTTCCACCCTTCCATAGGAAGCCAATTACGACAGCTCTGGCTACAGAGAAACTGGAAAGCTCTCAGGAGGAGTACAGAGAGTTGGAGCTCCTGGGCAAAGGGCTTCAGGTTCAGCAGGGGAACAAACTGAATATATTCCAGGCTATAAGGGACATGCAGGAGCTGTTTCTCTAATAGTCTCCTGGTCAACTGGTAAAGACACTGCCACTCCTGGGGACTGCACCAAGGCATGACTTGCACCAGGGCCACCAGAAAGCCCTTGCTGAACAATCTGACCTCTTCAGGATTGCCCACATCCACCACCAGGAGGGAGAACATCTGCTCAGAGATTCCACTGGAGATACAGCAGCACTCCATCCAGGCAAGAAGCCCTGTGCCAGGCCCATAACCTGGGTAGGCCTGAGAGGTCCACTCAGCCTCAGAAAGCTTGCAGATCTCAAAAAGTGTGGCTGGCACCTCACACTTAAAGTGGCCCTCAAAGAAGTTCTTCAGCCTTGGGCCCACAGTCCAATCTAGCTGCTCCAACTTCCGGTGGAGCCAGGATAGGGACTTGATCCAGGTGTCTGGGGAGAAGGTCTCAGCATTTGCTAATACAATCTCACAGAGGAGCTCCAGGATGTGGATCACCAGATCCTTCCCCTCCAAAGAAAGGCACCGCTTTTCCTGAGGAAGCTGCCAGTACTTGCTGAAGCTATCCAGGAGCTGGCACAAGCTGAAGATAAGGGGGAATGGAGAACAGGTCTGGAGCCAATATTCCTCTAGGCCCACATTTACTTCTAGAGTCTGGATGAAGATCTTCAGACTTACGTCTACCTCTGTGGCATCCAGTGTCAAGAAAGGCACGACAAATTCCTTTAGCACCTCATCTGGCTCAAGAAGGGCAGCAACTGGAATTCCTTGGGGTTTCACAGGATTCATTAGGCCACTCAGGAGTTCCAAAAACTGCTTCTCTTCCTTGGGTGTAGAGAACTTTGTCCAGACAGATTCTTTGAGGCACAACACCACAAAAGTGGTGGATGGATTTGGCCCTTGCTCTTCTGTGAACCTAAGGGCAGGGAAGGCAGTGAGAATCTGAGCTAGGAACCTCTGAGTCCCAAGATTGACCACGGCCATGTTGCACATCTTCTTCACTGTGATTTCCGGGTGCAGTATTATCAGCTGGGCCACAGAAGCAACCGCTTTAGCCAAGCCCTGTTCAGAGGTACTCTGTGCAAGCTGGTTGAACATCGTATTGAGGTCTTCCTGAAAACTCTGCAAGTAAGGCAACAGCCTTTCAGAGAGGCCTTTTCGCCCCCAACAATGCAGGACACCTGAAAGCACTTTATTTTTGTCTGGCAGCGAGAGGTCTGCATAGCACTCCAGGATCAAGCTGATTACTTGTTTGATCTGGGATTGGGGAATGGCTCTGTCTGTCATAGTGACTTCCATCACTGTCTCTAGGAGCCTTAGAACCAAGTCTGGCTCTTGGAAGAGAGCCCTGTTATTAACCAGGCAGGATACCCACTCATCTGTGAAGGCCCACTTCTTCTCAGAAGCAAAAATGTAGCACATTTCCATATGCCGGTCCATCTTCTGCTCAATAATGGCCATGGCAATGGAGGCAGTGATGTCCTCAAAGCCCTTATTGTTCAGCACCCTGCTGGTTTTTCTCAGGAAATCCTTGACACACTCTGCCAACTCAGAGACCTCCTCCCTCTCCTCCTTGGACAAGCTGGTGGTATCCAGGTACAGCTTCAAGTTCTGGCTGAAGGAGGTCAAACTGTCACATAGCCGGTAGCTATCATAATTTATCCCCTGGCTGCTGTTGAGCAGGACCTGCAGTTCCTCACCCCACTCCTGCAGCAGGCTGTGCATGAACTCAAACCCAAGGAAAATGGTCTCGCTGGGTAGTTTGGCCAGTGAGGTCAGGCTAATATCTCGCTCCGCCTCCTTTACCTTCTCTACCAGAGCCTGTTGGTGGTATGGGTTCTGGGTGTCTGAGTTCCACACAGAGATCACTGTGGCCAGTTTGTCTAGATACATGGTTGCAGACACTTCCTGGGGGTCATCTTCCATGAGTGCAAACACCGTCAGCATGTCAGCCAAGTTGGCTAATGCACAGCACTTCATCCCAAGGCTCAGAATTCTCTTCTGGATTTGTTTCAGTCCTTTAAGCAACATGGCCAACAGAGGCAAGGTTGGACACACATCTGGGTCTGACTTAAACCTCTTTGGAGGATGAGAGAACTCATCTGTAGAGGACAAGTACTTATGGGCCATGGTTCTAAAGTGAGACAGCAGGGGATCCTGCTGATTGCCCTTGTGTTTCATCATTTCCCACCAGACATCAAGGAAGAAGGCCACATCCTTGGAAGAAGTGTCAATAGTCATGTGCTCCAAAAACCGCTCTAGTTCTGTGCGGCAGATGGTGGTAGGTAGAGCCATGAGGAGCTGGATGAAGAGTCCAGAAGCTTCCAGGGACTTGAGCAGCTCAAAAAGGACTGTGTGATTGATAGTAGGAATCATGTTGCCCACAGAGAAGAACACATCTTCCTGCCACCGAGTTTCAGTGTCAGGAGGAGTAGGAGGGTAGGGCTGAAGAACCTTGGCCCAGATGATGATCAAAGCTTTCTTCTTCCAGGCAAGTGGCTGGGAATGCACGGTGGCCGAGCAGATCTCCCTCAAGGCCTCCACAATAGGCTGCCCAACATGTTCCCAGTCAGACTTTGTCAGTTCTGCCAGTGCTTTCGGGCGGTAGAGCTGCTCAGCCAGCAAGAAGCCCCCATGTAGAATAGTCATTTCTTCACAGATATTGAAGGGTCCTGTACACAGAGAAGCCAAATAAAGAGTGTAGTGAAAAGTTTTCAAAACAGGAAGCAGAAGTTAGCAGTTAGCTACCCTTATCAAGGTTAGAGAAGATAAAGACTTTGATTGACATCAGTAGGAGAGGAGGGAAAGGGTTGGCTCTGAGAGCTGGAGTCATTAGAGTTTAGCTGAGGAACAGAAAATGACTTCCAAGCTTTCTAGCTGGGGAACTGGCAGGACAAGGGGTACCAACAAGAATGAAACACAGCTGGGTGTAAGTAGTGGTAGAGCACTTCCTAGCATACATAACGCCATGGGTTGGATCTCCAGTATGGGAGAGAAAGAGAATTAGAGAACTCAGCCAAGAGCTAGGTGTGGTGACACACATTTGTTAATCCCAGATACTCAGAAGGCTGCAGCAGGAAGGTGAGGCAGAAGGAAAAGTTTGAAGCCAGCCTGGGCCACTTAGCAAAGCCCTGTCTCAAAATAAAATTTTATAAAACTACATCTAGGTGGTAGAGTAACTTGCCTAGCAAGTGCAAGGCCTGGGCTCAATCCCCAGTGGCACATACACACCTATACATTTACCAAAAACAGGGTGCAGAGAGTCAGAACAGGTTTGGAGGGAAGAGAAACTCGGTTCTGGTTACTTGGGAGTCTGAAGTACACTATTAAGGAAGAGGTGTCCTCCAGCAATGACAATGCAGGGCTGGAGCTCAGAGGGAAAGTCAGGCCTGAAAGCTGAATCTGGGAGGTATCTGCCCAGAGGGGCTCACTGGATCGAGGGAAGTAAATGAGATCCCTTGGGAAGATTGTGGAAAAGAAAAGCTGCACGGTGAGGCTAGAGCCTCCGGCAAGGGGGGGCCTGCAGAGCACTTGAGGAAAAAGGGTTAGAAAGAGCACAAGGACAGAAGCAACCCAGAGGGGGCACCAAGTATATTCCTGGACACGACAACTGAGCTGCTCAGCGATGATACGGACTACAGACTGAGGGCACAGGCGCAGAAACAATCGGACAAACCCTCCCTTCCCTTTCTTCTCATAGCCTTGCCAATGGGTTTCAAACATTCTTCTGCCTTTCAAAAAAACAGGTCACCCCACAGCTCCTTTCAAAGAGAGCAGGCTACTCATGGCCCTGCTTCTATGGCAGAAACCAGGAGGCAGCTACAGAAATACTGTCCTAAATAAAAAAGTGAAGTCATTTCTTCAGTGAGCCTATGAACTGACAAGACTTAAGAAAGATGTCCTGGAAGTTTAATTAGAAGTGGTTTAAGTCCTAGTTCAAGCCAGGAATAGAGCTCAGTGGAATCGAACCTGCCTGGCAAGCACAAGGTCCCGAGTTTGATACCCAGTACCAAAAAATACAAAAAAACCAAAAAAACCCAACCTAAATCCTAGTTCAAAGCCGGGAGTGGTGGCACATGCCTATAATCCCAGCACTTGGGAGGCTGAGGCAGGAGAATAGGTTCAAGATCAGTCTGGGCCACAAAGTTAAGTTCAAGGCCAGCCTGAACTGCATAGCGAGACCGTCTGAAAAAACCAAACTGACAATGAAGAATCATTAAAGGACAAATACTAGAGATTGAACCCAGGAAGCAGTGAGCTACATCCCCAGCCATTTATTTGTTTATTTATTTGTGAGATAGGACCAAGTTCTCCAGCCTGGCCTTGAACTTGCAATCCTCTTGTCTCAGTCTCCTAGATAACTGAGATCCTAAGCATGTGCTACCATGTCCAGTTTGGGACATAACTCTTTACCAAATATAGTTCTTTTGGCCCACAAACTAAAATCAGAATACAGCCACTGCTCACTACTCAAGTAAGTGTTCCTGACTCCTCTCCCTCTTCCTGGAGACCAGACAAGCCGGCCCTTCCCTAGTCCCTCAAGATCACATCCTCCTCACTTTCACAGGCCAGGAGCCAGCACAGACAATACTGATTGCAGCAATCTAAAGAATATCCTACCCCGTCAACTTTTATGGGAGTATAAAGCGCCAAGAATCAGCACCGCTGTGCAACCCTCTTGTGAAAGCAATCCATCTTGGCTTGTGGTGGCCAGGTCAGACTCCCAGGGTCTAGGTTACTCAGTGGGTGTCTTTTGGGAGTTGGGGCCCTTCCTTCTGATCAGGGTGCTCTCTCATGGCCCCAAAGTACATTTCCTTGCGATTCTGTAAATTCAACTTTACTGCAGTCAGCTCAGCAGATGTTTGACCTCCAACACCTGCCTTCCAGACACTGAGTACTGTATGTACACATGCTACTTGAAAAAACCCCAGGAGCAGTTAATAGATTATCTCTGATGGTTAACTGGTGTGGGTAGGTACCTACTTCTTATGTTTGTTAAGTGCTTGCTTAACTCTCCCAAGCACTGAGCTAGGTGGTACATATATAAAACTTTTTAATCTTCAAAACAACCCTTTAAAGATTACCATTATTCCCGTTTTAAAGATGGGAACTTGGGCCAGGGATATAGCTCTGCAGCACAAGCACCTGCCTGGCAAGCGCAAGGTCCTGAGTTCTATTCCTGGTATGAAAAAAAACCCAAAAAAACTAAAGACGGGAACACTGAGGCTCAAGCACAAACTGTTCAGGATGTCACAACCACAAAATGGTGAGGCCGAAACAAAATGCCACAGCGGCAGTACTCCACAGACTCCCCAAGCTTTGCCACTCCACCACTGCAGAGCTTGCTGGGGACAGCCACAAGTCTCCACAGTCTACTATTATTGGCACGCCCTTGGGTGCCGCGCCCCTGGCTCTTCCAGGACAGCCTGCTGCTCTCTCTCCAGAGCACACCCAGGAGGGTGTGGAAGCTTGGAAAGGAGCCATCGGTTTCTATCAGCTCCGCCTTCCCTCTCTCCAGACCTCCTCGGAATCAAGCTGCACACAGGTTCCTCCGCAAGCTCCACCTCGGTTGCTGTAACCCCTCCCCCGAACTGCGATCTCGACGCAGGGATCCGCGGCACGGTACCCAACACTGCGTGCACGTGGTCACAAGGAGAATTGCCCTGAACTCTGGGAGGAAAAGTGTCATCATCTCCGCCCTATCGATGAGTCCCGGGAGGACCAGGAAACTTGCTCAAGAACTTAGCTGATGTTCAATAAACTGAGACCGGCAGGTCCTCCGTGCCGTGACCGCCCCGGGCGTACTCCCAACCCGGCATGGCCCAAAGCACGTGCACAATCCAAGTCTACCTCCCGGGATCAACTTTACACCCGTTCGCTGAGGTTTCTTCCCGTGAAAGGGGGAAGGGGGCTGGAGAGGGAAAGAAGCCGGGAAGGGGCAGCGCGGCCCGGGCCAGAGCCCGGCCTCCCGGCGCCGGGTCTCCAAGGACACCTCGGCCCGGAAGTTTTCTTTGGCCCGGGCCGCGCGGGCGTGCGCAGCGGGAGGGGCGAGGCGGGCCGCCCTGCCCGGGAGGCGCGTTGCGGGGTACGGCCCAGGCGGGTCGGGATAGAGAGCCGGGCACCCACCTAGGTCCATGGCGGCGACGCTGGCGGCGGCGCGGGCCGCCGCTCCTCACAGAGGCCGCCAGGGCGACGCAGGCGCCACGGCACAATGGGAGGCGCGGGAGGGCGGGGCCACAGGCCACGCCCACAGCCTCGGGCCCCTTCCCTCGCAGCAGCCCCAGCGCAGATCGCTCGCGCTCCGCACGCACGCACGCGCATTTCTCGCCAACGAGCCCGCCAAGCCCACAGCGCCCTCTGTCGGCACACAGGTAGGTACGCTCCGCAATGTCCCTGTCTGGGTTTCCTCAGTCCAGGTGGTCCTGCCCACAGTCCCTGTCCCCGCGTTCCCCCTCAAGGATCCCCAATAGCTCGCGCACACAGTTCACTCGCACGAATGCCGTTGCCCAGGCTGCTCACTCTCTGCAGTTTGTAATTTTCCTCCCCGCAGAAGGTGCCCGGATCTCACACTGCCTGGCCCAGGCCCACAGACACTATTGCCTTTAACGCTCTTCGTACCACACTGTCTCCTTCGGGCAGCGACTGCAATCCTTAATTTTCCAGGGTCATGGATTTCTGTCTCAAAGAAAACAAACCGAGTGTGGTGGTGCACACCTGTAATCCTGTGACTCGGGAGGCTGAGACAGGAGGCCAACATGGGCTTCAGAGTGAGTTCATGACTAGCCTGGACTACATAACAAGACAGTGTCTCAAAAAACCAAAACAAAGAAAACAAAAAATGCACTGCAAGGCAACCTGATCCAGCAGCCTCACGTGTGTACAAGTATTCCCTCCTCGATTTTTAGTGTCAGGTGTCACCTGGAAAGAACAGAGGGACCCAGCCTCAAGTACCTCAATGTGCCAAGTGGAGTTTGAGCTGGCTTGCGCTGCCGTCAAGGAGCTGAAGGGTCCTATGAGTGACCAGGAGAAATGCTGGTGTACAGCTTCTACAAACAGGCCACTCAGGGTGACTGCAACATCCCTGCCCCTCCTGACTCGGACATGAAAGCCAAGGCCAAGTGGGAGGCATGGAACATCCACAAAGGGATGTCCAAGATGGACGCCATGAAGGTCTACATTGCCAAAGTGGAAGAGCTGAAGAAAAAGGAGGCTACTTAAGTACACTCTTTAGTAGGCAGAAGTAGCGTGGCTCCTCAGGTTGGGAATGGGCTTCTTAAAAGATCTTGAGGGCCGAAATGTCCTGAAAGGGTAGCAAGGTTAGCTAAGACATCAATAAAGCACTTAAGCTGCCTAAAAATGACTGTATGACGCTGGAAAAGAGAAAGTGACTTCAGAGTCCTGGGGAAGTGTCCAAATATAAAAACGAATCTCTCCATGAAGTAAAATGCCATCAAACTGGCTTTCTGGGTGGTTGTGAATGTCTTCCCTACTCTCCTATTTCACAGGATATGTAGAGATCTGGCAGTAGAGTGGATGACAAGAGAATCAGTGTTATGAAAATGCCCAAGGTTAGCCGGGTATAGTATACACCTGTAATCCCAGCACTAAGCAGGCTGAGTGGATTGCCACAAGTTTGAGGCCAGCCAGGGCTTCTACACAGTGAGTTCAAGGCCAGCCTGAACTACGTAGCAACGCCGTCTCCAAAAAAAAGCCCAAGTTGGGAGGTGAAAACATTCTCCAATGACCTCGGCCGCTAGGGAGCCTGAGGCCCCTGCCTCTGTGTCTTCAGGGGCTGCTGACTCACCAACAACCCAGCACTAGAGGGGAGAGGGACTCTGTCTTCCTGAAAGCTAAGGTCAAGCCCAGAAGTCCTTAATGGAACACAGTTCAATGAAGTTGCTATCCTGAGATAGAAGAGAGAAGCCAACCATTTAGTGACACAGTGGTGAAATAACTGATGTGACGCAACACAGTAGCTGAGTAACAATGGAGCAATAGTTTCAAAATCCCACACACTGCTGACTCATCTGGTTTTGTTTTTTTGTTTTTTGTTTTTGTTTTTTCTCCGGTACCGGGAACCAAACTCACGACCTTGCGCTTGCTAGGCAGGCGCTTTGCCGCTGAGCTAAATCCCCAGCCCCTGCTGACTCATCTGAAGCCTAGCAATCAAAATTTTCTTGGGACTACCACACAGCCAACCTAGTATCTGTATGGGGATCTGTGTAAGACAAAATGCTGTACATAGGTACTGTTACATGAGATCTGTTGTAAGAGCACAGAACACCATCTGTGAAGGGCTCAAGTACCTGAGCCTGGCTTCTATTCCACATTAATCATCATGGAGGCATCAATGCGTAAGCACTGTGCTCCATGGCTGGGATACAGAATGCTAAGTAGAGTTCTTAAAGATGTTCCAGAGGAACAGGTACCCTGTAGTATGGCATTTCCTAGAATTTTTCCTCAGTTAAGTTATTTTCTAGCTGGGCGTGGTGGCACATGCCTATAATCCCAGCACTTGGGAGGCTGAGGCAGGAGGATTGTGAGTTCAAGGCCAGCCTAAGCTACAAAGTGAGCTCAACGCTAGCCTGAACTGCATAGTGAGACCCTGTCTCAAAAAGCCCAACAGAAAAAAAAAAGTTATTTTCTAGTTGGGTGTATGCCTGTAATCCCAGCACTTGGGAGGCTGAGACAGGAGGATCACTGTGAGTTTGAGGATGGCCTGGACTACATAGCAAGACTGTCTCAAAAAACAACAACAAAAAATTTTTCCTAGCCAGGTGTGGTGGAGTGTTCCTACAATCCAGGCAGAGGCTGAGGCAGGAGGGTAGCAAGTTTGAGCCCAACTGGGCAGCCTAGCACTCTGTGAGACCCTGTCTCAAAATAAAAAAAGGACTGGGGATGTAGCTCAGTCTAAAGGCTCTGGGTTCAATCTCCAGTACAGCAAATAATAAACAAAGTATATCTAGGATATTACAGTGACCAAACAACTACTATAAAAAACTGGGCAAGAACTACACTGTGAAACAATGATTTTTTTTTGATATCATGAAGATTGTGAAGATGTTTTTACACTTTGAGGACCATGATTCATGTTAAATTCTAACAAACATAATGCACCTTGCTCCAGATTGTGGCAGTGATTTGAAAATTATAAGTATGCTGTACCATTTTGCAAAGCACTATAGAACCTGATAAAATAAAAAGGTATAACTAGGAGTGCAGAAAGTAATTGTAAGAGAGCTAGGGATAGCCGAGCATGGTGGCACACCTCTGTAATCCAACTACTCATGAGTCTGAGTAGGAGGATTACTACTCATGAGTCAGCAGGAGGATTACAAATTTGAGGCCAGCCTGAGAAACACAGGAAGATGGTCTCAAAATAAAAACAAAAAAGGCACAGGGAACTGATGAATGGATAAAGATGTGGTTTCTTTTTAATATAACGGAGTACTACTTTGTCATAAAGGATAAGCTTGAGACATTTCTAGAGAATTGGGTGCACCTTGAGATCATACTTTTTTTTTTTTTTTGATCTTTTTGACACAGGGTCTCACTATGCAGTTCAGACCGGCCTTGAGGTCACTTTGTAGCCCAGGCTGGTCTCAAACTCGCAATGATTCTCCTGCCTCAGCCTCTTGAGTGCTGGGATTACAGGCGTGCACCACCAGTGCCTGGCCTTTGAGACCATACTGTTAAATGAAGTAAATCACATGTTGAAATACTGTATTGTTTCTCTGGTGTGAGAAACCAAAAGTGCAAAAAAGGACCAAAATGTGTAATAGATATCTGAAATGGGAAGAAAATGTTCAAATGAGAAGGGGAACAAGGAAGGGAGGAGGGAGAAAGGAAAGAAGGGACAAGAAAAAAAAGAATGGTAGGAAAAATGGAATAAAAGCTTTCGTAAATGAGGGGAAGAAGGGTTGAAGGGATGGGAGGGAAATGGGAGAAAAGAATCAAGATATACCATATACAGGTACAAATTTTCTGTGATGAGTGTTATCGCTATATATGTCTAAATGTGCCAGTAAAATAAACACACACACACACACACACACACACACAGGCACACACAGGCTGGAGGATATACCTGAGTGCAAAGGCCCTGTGTTCAATCCCTGGTACTGTGATGGGGGGAGAATTACAGTATATAGTGTGCTAAATTTTGTGAGGGAAAAGGAAAAAATTATATATAATGGTTTAACAGATGGTTGTTTAGAGGAGGTAAGGGGAATGGTACTGACAGGGACAGGGGTAGGCCCAAGTTTTGTTTGTTTTTCATGGTATTAAGAGTAACCCAGGGCTTTAGGCTTGCTGGATAAGAGCTCTACCACTGAGCTATATCCCCAACCTTTTTACATTTTTGGGACAAGGTATTCCTAAATTACCCAGCCTGGCCTCAGACTTGCAATCCTCCTGCCCCTGCCTGTGGAACAGCTGGCATCACACGTGCGCACTACATGCCGGGCAAGATTTTTTTGATGGATACTTTTTGACTCGTTTTGAG